>NC_085842.1:2659056-2818609 GCF_035594765.1 Anolis carolinensis
GAACTGATAACGGTCTTGACTGTAGAGGTGCTGAAGTGGAGTGAGGTTTGATAATGGGACCAGTGGAATACAGAGCAGTCCTCCAGTTCCTTGACTTGAAAGGCCGGCCGCACACCAAAGGAGACATTCGATGAGATGAAAGAGGTTTATGGTGATGATTCCCCGTCATATGACGTAGTCAAGAAATGGTATCATCAATTCAAATGTGTTTGGACTTTGGTGCAACCCCACTCTGCTATTGAGGAACACACCATCCAGCAAGTGAAGGTGGCCAATTTGGAAAAATGCCTCGTAACCATTCACCGCCCAGCCCAAAATATCAAGATTAGTGTGGAAAAAATCACCCAAGACCATCTTCACATGCATAAGGTACCTGCTTGCTGGGTTCCCCGTTTGCTCACACCTTTCCAGAAGCAGGAACAGGTCGAATGATCTCAGGCTCTATTGAGGATGTGCCATGGAAACCAGGAGGACTTTCTCAACAGACTGATCACACAGGATGAAAGCTGGGTCCGTCACTATGATCCTGAGCTCAGTAGATGCAATGGTGCATCATAACCCACCGCCTCCAAAGAAGGCACGTGCCCAACTCTCGGCAGGCAAGGTCACGCTCACAGTATTTTGGGACCAGCACGGAGTAGGATGGATGGATTTCCCAGCAAAGGATCCCACGGTCACTGGAGCAGATGACGTTTCACTGCTGCGGGAACTGTGGGAGGGAGGCCATCAAAACCAAGAGACGTGGCATGCTCACCAAAGGTGATGAGACTCTGATTTCCGAAGTCACAACGTGGCTCTTGAAACAACCTGACGACTTCTACAAGCGAGGTGTTGAGAGTCGCTTAAAAGATGGGAGAAGTGTGTGTCCCGAGGTGGCACTCGTGGAGAGAAGAAGGACTCAGGACTGGGCCAGGGTCCATTGCTCTCAGTCCGCAGGAAGTGGGCCAGGGGAAATCTTGCATGAGTGCCCCTCGTAGAGGGGATGGAGGGGAACAGGTGCCTTCACAGGACATTTGATACAATATGAGTACAGCGTACCCCAAAATATCACTCAATACCAGTATTAAAGGGTTTACTTTTATTAAGTTTGGGGTCCAGTGGCAAGGTCCTCCTGAGGCATTGAGCTGCTTCCCAACAGCGTCCCCCTGAACACATCCCAGAATCCCCTTCCTCACCTTATGAGCACTCCTCATCTGGCCAGACTGCAAGAGAAATCTGCTCAACCATCTGGGGTGAAAAGTGGGGTGCCTCTTTTTACCCAGAGGAAATACACATGGAGTCTGCATTTTGCATTCATTGAGTTTTCCCTTGCTTATCAAAAACAGCCATTGTGTTGTCGAAGGCTTTCATGGCCGGAATCATTGGGTTGCAGTCAGTTTTCAGGGCTGTGTGGCCATGTTCCAGAAGCATTCTCTCCTGAAGTTTCACCCACATCTATGGCAGGCATCCTCAGAGGTTGTGTGGTCTGTTGGAAACTAAGCAAGAGGGGATTATATATCTGTGGAAAGTCAGGCAGAAAACAGCCAGGCTTTGAATCTGTAAGCCCATTCAATGCTAATCAAGGTGGCCAATCACAACATTCCCACTTGCCTGCAACAGACAAGAGTTCTTTCTCCCAACCTGGGCATAATTGCACAGGTATTTAAACCCCACTTGCCTAGTTTCCAACAGACCTCAAAACCTCTGAGGATGCCTGCCATAGATGTGGGTGAAACATCAGGAGAGAATGCTTCTGGCACATAGCCAGGCAGCTGGAAAACTCACAGCAACCCAAAGATGTCATTTGTTTCCAGGATAGTTTCTTAACCATTGACCCATCAGAGAGTAGTAGCATCCCCCTCTGAGGTTCCACCCAACCCTGGCTGAGTCCCTGCCCTGCCCTTGGGCTTCTCTGGCACCCCGAGCAGGGCCAGCCCTCCCTCCCTCCCTCCCTCCCTGGAGTTCCCTGCCAGGCCTGGCCTCTCTCACCTGCAGCAGGGACCCCCAGGCTGGGCAAGGGAGGGAGGGAGGGAAGGGGGCTCTTCTTGTTTCTCCTCCTTCCTGAGTCTCTGATGTGAAACACCAAGGGCTGAGCGGGGGCAGAAGGAACCCTCCCCTCGTTGGGGAAGGATGAGGAGAAGGGGGGCACTGGCGGGGCATCCGGACACCCCAAAGCTGCCCCTTTCCCAAGGGAGCCTGGGAGGGGATCCCACTGAGACCCACGGCCTGGCCTCCATTGGGAGGAAGACTGGGATTGGAAAGCGCCAGGCCTTGGCCTTTGTGGAGAAGAGGAGCAGGAGGAGCACAGGTCTTGATCTTAATGACAAAAAGTAATTTCAGGAAAGATGAAGAAGTGAGGAATGGATTCAGGTCTGGATCTCAGTATCTGATGACTTGGTTTTATTTTCTACCAGCTTAGATACCCAGCAATGCCCGGGTGATGTCTCTGGTTGTGATAAATATTAGAAGAAGTCCTTGTTTGAGTCTCGCTCTGTGAGAAAAGCGGGACAAAAATAAATAAATAATGATAATAATTGTTTTTGGATTTTTAGAAAACGCATAAGGAGGTGGGTAAGCTCCTCCTCCCACCATCACCTGTCGTTGCCCCTCTTTGATCCTGGGAAGTCTTGATCTCCCAACATCATGGCCCAGTTCTCCCAGTCCACACTATTAGGGTTGGTCTCCATGGGTCCGTGTGTCAGGTTTGGCCCAGATCCCTTCGAGAATCCTGGAGGCGGAAGAGGCCTCGCGGGCCATCCAGTCCAACGTGATTGTACCAAGAAGCACAAGGATGTGCAGAGTGTGTAAAGACCTACTGCACGAATCCGCATGGATCTCAAATAATTTCCACAATAGAGAAGCTATTTCAGTGTTCAGGGTGTGGAAAGCAGTTCAGTTCATACGGTTGTGTTGTTTCCCATCAAAAGAACCACAAAGGGGAGAAGCCATATAAATGCCGGGAGTGTGACCAGAGTTTCCGGCTGAAAGGTGAACTCCTATCACATCAAGGAACGCACCCGGGGGACAAACCGTACAAATGCTGCGAGTGTGGAAAGGGATTTGACGGGAGTCTAGAGCAGGGGTCCTCAAACTTTTTAAGTGGTGGGCCGGTTCATGGCCCCTCAGATTGTTGAGGGGCCGAATTATCATTTTAAAAAATACAAACAAATTCCTATGCACACTGCACATGTCTTATTTGTAGTGCAACCCCCCCCCCCCAACAACAATTATTTATTTATTTATTTATGTGCTTACTACATTTATACCCCACCCTCTCTCACCCTGCAGGAGACTCAGAGCAGTTTACAAGTTATATGTACATACAATATATTATATTATTAGCACATCACAATATTAGCATTATATATTACTATATTGTACTATACCGTAATATGATTAGTAATATTACATTTGATATATAATATATAATTAATATTATTATATTATACATTATTATTATATTATATTATTATTATTAGCCACCCTGAGTCCCCTATTGGGCAACAAGGGTGGGGTAGAAATACTGTAATAAATAAATAAATAAATAAATAAATATTATATTGTATTACATTATAATATTATTATCAATATTATATGTATACACAAGATATTATATTATTAGGATTGCACAGTATTAGTAAATTAAAGAACAATACAATATTTAAAAATAAAAACAATTTTAACCAACATACTGTGTAAATCTATCAGGATTTCAATGGGAAGTGTGGGCCTGCTTCTGGCCAAAGAGATAGTCAAGTTAAGTAGGATTGTTGTTGTTGCGCCTTCAAATCATTTCGGACTTTGGGCGAGCCTAAGTCTAAAACTGAGGGCGGGGGCCAGGTCAATGACCTTGGAGGGCCGCATCCGGCCCCCGGGCCTTAGTTTGGGGACCCCTGCTATAGAGACTTATATGTGCAGTTTCAACGTCCTGTGATAAATAGAAGTAGGTCAGGGGAAATCTTTAGTGAAAGTCCTTGTATTTATATACAATCCTGGGAACTGAGATTTTGTACCATTAGTAAATATCCCTCTAGTGTCCTCCCAAGCCAGGACATGTAATCCCTTTTGTGTGAGTGTGACGGACAAAATCCCTTCATCAGGAGGGCTGTTGTGCACTGTTTACATTGCCAGATGTGTCCAGAGGTTTATGATTCCCACGGAACGCAAGGCCAAACATGGATGAATGATTTAACTTTTTGAGTGTGTACCCTACCCTTGGGATATCTAGCATTATCACCTTTTGTCTTCCATGCCCGGCACTGTTGTTTGCCTTCAACCCCGGATAATTTTGTTCTCCGTCCTGACCGATCTGATTGAGTGGAACCTCACCAGGTACGGACCCGCAATATGTGGTCTCTCCTGAAATCACGACAAAAGGAGAGGAGGCTGGAAATCCCAGGAGAAGGGCATCTGGGGGCCTCCCTCCTCAACAACCCAAATTCCCCAAATCTATAAACACCCAGGGTCTCTCCTTATCTGGCCTCCCTCCAAAACTCCTTAGATCTTCCTGTGGGGAAGGATTATGGGAGCTGGAGTCCAAATAAGTAACTTTGGACTAATAGTGTAATCACACAGGAATCTTTATTGCATTTTGGATTATTGCATTTTGGATATTAATATATTGGATTAATATATATCTGATCAACCTCTGCCATCAGAAGTGACCAGTAAATGTTAAAGCGGTGGGAGATAATCAAGGCACATTTCCCTTGTTTCTTTCTAAATCCTTGTTTGCATGGATCCACACAAACACATGCTTTTAATTGCAAGGACTTGGGAGATATATTTATCTTGGACTACAACTCCCAGGGTCCTCCAACCCTCATGCCAGGACATTCTGCAGGGGTGAAGGGAGTTGTAGTCCAAGACAGACATTCCCTTCACTCTCTGCAGCAGGGATTCCCAAACACCCAGAAGCCCCAGCTGCCTTGGCCCAAGATCAGGGATTCTGGGACATGGAGTCCCCAGGAGGTGGAAGGCCAGGGCTTGGGAAGGGAGGCTCCTGAGAAGGGACAAGGCTTCCATGGCTGAACAGCTCTTACCATCAGGAAATGCTTCCCAATGTTTAGGTGGAAGCTTCTTTCCTCCAATGTAAATCAGTTGCTTTATATTTCAATTTCCAGAGCAGCAGGAAATACTTACCCTTTTCTTCTCAAAGGGACATCCTTCCAAATATTAGCTCTCTTGTCCCCTCAGCCTTTTTTTCCTTCCGAACTAAACACACCCATCTCCCTCAGCCATTCCCTATAGCTCTTCTCTGGAGACATTCCATCATCTCAAAATCTTGCTTGAATTGTGCTGCTCAGAGCTGGACACAGGGTTATCCCAGGTCAGGTCTGATCTAAGTATAGAAGAGAGCCGACTAAAACTTACCCGGATCTAGACATTGTGCTCCCATTGGTACAGCCTAGAATCACATTGGTTTTTTAAAGCTGCTGTATCACACTTTATAATAAAAAAAACATTTTTATTCAAACACAAAAAGAAAAACAAATCAAATTTTAAAGGACTACTTAACAAATATAAAGGAAACAAAGACACACACCTTGCACAATAAGAACAAAACTAACCGACACCAAACCCTAGTCTAGAAACCTCTCACTCACAATATGTTTATCTGTTTACTCTATTTCCTTTCAATATTGTTCCATACTCTATACTTCATCAATTTAATTAATTTGTCCATCTGAACTGATTTATGAATCTTCATCATCTGTCGTCATCAGTCTTTGCCTTCCATTCCCTGCAGTTAGGGAAATGTGTTGTGTATCCTAATGGACCCTTTGCCAAAGGTGGTGATTAAACAATCCCAAATATCAAAACTGGATCATTGTAAGCAACATGAAGAGTGATGTTCCAGGGCTTTCTTGGTACAAAGTCTGAGGTTTATTAAACAAACACAAGATAACCCAAGACCCTATTAACTTATAAGAAAACTAAAGTCTCCACTCTGGCTAAAACAGTGGTTCCCAACTTGTGGTCCGTAAAACACCAGTGGTCTGCAAGAACTAAAACAGGGTCCACGGCCTCACCGTTACTACACCGTTGCAACGAAAGCGACTGGCCTCGCGAAACTCACTTATAATGCCGAGGCTTATTAAATATGGTTTTCTGTGGGCAAGCAGATGGCGACTACTGGGTGGCATATGTTCTGTATCAGGAACTAGAGCTGATGTGGTCTATTCAATGCGATTTTCTTAATCATCACCCCAAATAACAAAACCAAATCTAAAGTTGACGAAAAACTGATTCGTAACCCTTTTGGTACTAATGTTGGAGAGTGGTCTCTGATCAAAGTGGTCCCTGGTCAACTGATCCCTAGTTTTAAAAAGGTTTGGGACCACTGGGCTAAAATAATACAATTGCAGCAACACAGTCAAAGGAACAATGAACACAAGGGCAGGTCAAGAGTCCAATTAATGCAGACAAGTTGAGTACTGCAGATCCAGGTCAAAAGCAAAAATAAACAAGGGCCAAGGTTACAGTCCAACCGTCACATGCCAGGAGTTCATTCAGCAGAGTTCATCAAATAACAATCAAGAAATCAACAGTACAACCAAATTTAGAGTCCCAAAGTCAAGCCAGAAAGTCAGGGATACAAAGTCCAAGTCCATAAACGTAACCAGGACGTCAGTCCAGAATTTAGAGTCAACAATTCAGGATACAACAAAGTCCAGAAAAGAGTGAAAGGTACAGGGCTAGAGCCCAAAATTTTAACCAAGGGGCAGTAATAATAATACAGTAGAGTCTCACTTATCCAAGCTAAACAGGCTGGCAGAAGCTTGGATAAGCGAATATCTTGGATAATAAGGAGGGATTAAGGAAAAGCCTATTAAACATCAAATTAGATTATGATTTTACAAATTAAGCACCAAAACATCATGTTATACAACAAATTTGACAGAAAAAGTAGTTTAATATGCAGTAATGTTATGTTATAATTACTGTATTTACGAATTTAGCACCAAAATATCACGATATATTGAAAACATTGACTACAAAAATGGCTTGGATTATCCAGAAGCTTGGATAAGTGAGGCTTGGATAAGTGAGTTTCTACTGTAACACTTTATTTATATTCTGCCCTATCCCCCCAAACGGACTCAGGATGGATCACGGTAAATACAGTACACATGCATGGGAAACAATCGATGCCATTGAATGCAGTAGAGCCAAGACATGTGACAGGAGTATGAAGATATGATGTTATCTGCAACCAAAGAGCTTTCTTTTTTAAAGAACCTTTTATCCAGAGATCTCAACTGCTGCTCATTTCAGCAAACTTTCACAGATCACCCTAGAAGCCTGCGATGGGTCTCCTTGGGGAGGAGGTTAGATGAACCCCTTCGAAGCTTGCTGCCATTCTGAGTGACACCTGCTCCCAGTAGCCGTCAACCAAGGCCACACAAACTGCAGTTCTGGAGGAGAGAGAGCAAGGTGCTGTCCTTCCTCTTTCCTTCCAATGCTTTTTAGAGACAGCGCAGAAACTCAAAGGCTCGTCCCCTCTAGCGGAGCATGAGTTCTGTGATGTCTAATGTATGCTTCACTTTCTCTAAAGCACTTTTCATATTCCGTGCATTAAGGTGATTTCTCCTGTGTGGATCCCTTGATGGGAACGTAGATTATCACTGCGACTGAAGCTTTCTTCACATTCTATGCATTTCTGTGGCTTCTCCCCCTGTGTGGGTCCTTTGATGGGTACGCAGATTGCAACTCTGACTGAAGCTCTTTCCACATTCCATGCATTTATATGGCTTCTCCCCTGTGTGGGTCCTTTGATGGGAACGTAGCCTTCCACTGTGACTGAAGCTTTCTCCACATTCCATGCATTTATGTGGCTTCTCCCCTGTGTGTGTCCTTTGATGGGAATGTAGACTGCCACTGCGACTGAAGCTTTCTCCACATTCCATGCATTTATATGGCTTCTCCCCTGTGTGCTTCCTTTGATGGGAACATAGACTGCCACTGTGACTGAAGCTTTCTCCACATTCCATGCATTTATGTGGCTTCTCCCCTGTGTGGGTCTTTTGATGGGTATGCAGATTGCAACTCTGACTGAAGCTTTCTCCACATTCCATGCATTTATATGGCTTCGCCCCTGTGTGGGTCCTTTGATGGGAATGTAGACTTCCACTGTGACTGAAGCTTTTTCCACAGTCCATGCATTTATGTGGCTTCTCCCCTGTGTGGGTCCTTTGATGGGTACGCAGACTGCAACTCTGACTGAAGCTCTTTCCACATTCCATGCATTTATATGGCTTCTCCCCTGTGTGGGTCCTTTGATGGGAATGTAGACTTCCCCTGTGACTGAAGCTTTTTCCACATTCCATGCATTTATGTGGCTTCTCCCCTGTGTGGGTCCTTTGATGGGTACGCAGACTGCAACTCTGACTGAAGCTCTTTCCACATTCCATGCATTTATATGGCTTATCCCCTGTGTGGGTCCTTTGATGGGAACGTAGACTGCCACTGTGACTGAAGCTTTCTCCACATTCCATGCATTTATGTGGCTTCTCCCCTGTGTGGGTCTTTTGATGGGTACGCAGACTGCAACTCTGACTGAAGCTCTTTCCACATTCCATGCATTTATATGGCTTCTCCCCTGTGTGGGTCCTTTGATGGGTACGCAGATTGCAACTCTGATTGAAGCTTTCTCCACATTCCATGCATTTATATGGCTTCTCCCCTGTGTGGGTCCTTTGATGGGAACGTAGACTTCCACTGTGACTGAAGCTTTCTCCACATTCCATGCATTTATGTGGCTTCTCCCCTGTGTGGGTCTTTTGATGGGTACGCAGATGGCAACTCTGACTGAAGCTCTTTCCACATTCCATGCATTTATATGGCTTCTCCCTTGTGTGGGTCCTTTGATGAGAATGTAGACTTCCACTGTGACTGAAGCTTTCTCCACATTCTATGCATTTATATGGCTTCTCCCCTGTATGGGTCCTTTGATGGGAACGTAGACTGCCACTGTGACTGAAGCTTTCTCCACATTCCATGCATTTATGTGGCTTCTCCCCTGTGTGGGTCATTTGATGGGAATGTAGATGGCCACTCTGACTGAAGCTCTTTCCACATTCCATGCATTTATATGGCTTCTCCCCTGTGTGGGTCCTTTGATGGGAACGTAGATTGCTACTGTGACTGAAGCTTCCTCCACATTCCATGCATTTATATGGCTTCTCCCCTGTATGGGTCCTTTGATGGGAACGTAGACTGCCACTGTGACTGAAGCTTTCTCCACATTCCATGCATTTATAGGGCTTCTCCCCTGTGTGGGTCCGTTCATGTACAGTAAGAGAACGTTTCCTATCAAATTGTTTCCCACATTCCACACACTGATGTAACTTCTCCCCTGTGTGTGATCTAGGATAGGGAGGTAGAGGACTTGCCATTCTTTTACATTTATAATTCAAATATCATGCCAGGGGTTCACAGATATAACCTTTCAAACAGCACAGTCTGTGTTTCTGTAGCCTTCTGCTTGCTTTTCCAAGCCTATCTTTTTTCAGCACAATCTTATTTCCTCCCCTTAATTGCATAGGTATGCAGCTTGAAATATATTTTTCTACTACTTCTTTCTTCTTTTTGTCATTGCTGTGTATTTTGAAGTCACTTTAGACTTAGATCACTCCTCGGGCAAAGCTCTCACAAGGTGTTCTTCGCGTAACTTGTTCAGAAGTTACCTGCCAGACAAATGAGAGGAAAATCACTTCAGCAGTTGAACAGAGAAAGATCTCATGAAACATGAAGAACAAGTCTCGTGTTGTAGCAAACCCAGGGGAAGAGGGAAAGTGCCCATTGCCTGGTGACAAATCCTTTAACCCTTGCCCAACAACGAACAATCCCTCCTCAGGTACAAAGGGGAGGATGCCCATAGACTCTCTTCATAAAATAAAATCCAATCCTACAGATTAAAATTCAACAATGCAGCAAAGCTGCAGGTATAACAGGCTGTGAACTGTGGACATGTTTTTTCATGTTTCATTTATTTTTGGCATCTTTTGCTGTATTAAATAATTCTTAATGTCTTCTAGAGATATGTGGTCAGCCTTATATAAATTACTGTAATAATGTTTAAAAGTCTGTTGAATATTGATATCATTAATTAATATTTTATCTTCATGTTGTATCTTAACAATGAGTCCCTTCAGGGTAGAGAAAGGTGGGGTAGATAGCAATAAAATTATATTATTGAGGCATCAGTAGGTTAAATGTTTTTGAATATTTACATACAACTGGAATTTAAGATTTAAGACTGCCCAACTCTGATTAAATCATTATTCTAACCTCCTTCAATGTATATGTGCTTCCAATAATCACCATAGTTTATTTTCAGTATACTTTTTGGGGGAAATGCTGTATGTAAATGAGTAAGAAAAAGTGGAAAAGACGAGCACCGAGGAGGAGAGGAAGGTGCGCACTGCGTCGAGAGAGGAGGAGAGGAAGGAGAGCTGGGCTGCTGTGCAGAGAGGTGAGGGTCCTGGCAGGAAAGCACCAACGTATAAGCCGAGGGCAGCTTTTCAACTCCCAAGTCCGCCTCACATTTCTGCACCTGCTGGTCCTTCTCCACTTCAGCCTGGAGCTTCTTCTGCCACTCCCTCCCTGGGGCCTCTCTACTTTTGCAGGACGGCCTTCTCTGCAGAGGGAAGGGTCCAGGTTCTGAGTCTGGGGCCATTTCCAAAAAGGACAAAGCAGTCAAAAAGGGCAAAGCAGCAACAACCATAGTTCAGCAGATCAGGAGCTCCTAAGTCAGGATGAAGGACTCGATGAAGCCTTCTGTCAACAGCTGACCAAACAGGCACAAAGAAGAGATATAGTAGTCATGGGCGATTTCAATTATCCCGATATCTGCTGGAAAACAAACTCAGCCAAGAGTACAAAGTCCAACAAATTCCTCACTTTCCTTGCAGACAATTTTATGGTCCAGAAAGTAGAAGAGGCAACAAGGGGATCAGCAACTCTTGATCTAATCTTAACAAATGTGGAAGACCTGATCAATACAGTTGAAGTCGTTGGATCCTTAGGGCCAAGTGACCATGTGCTCTTGCAGTTTGCAGTACAAAGGAATGCTGAAACTAAGACAAGTCAAACACGCATTCTGGATTTTAAGAGAGCCGACTTCCAAAAAATGAAGGAATTACTGAGCGGCATTCCATGGACGCCAGTATTAAAAAACAAGGGAGTTAAGGATGGATGGGAGTTTTTCAAAAGTGAAATACTCAAGGCGCAAATGCAAACAGTGCCAACAAAGAAGAAAAATAAGACAAGTGCAAAGAAGCCAGAATGGGTGTCCAAAGAACTTCTAACTGAGCTAAAGCTCAAAAGTGACATGCACAAGAAGTGGAAAAGGGGAGAAATCACCAAAGAAGAATTCAAACGTATAGCCAACACCTGTAGGGAAAAGGTTCGCAAGGCTAAAGCACAAAATGAGCTCAGGCTTGCCAGGGACATAAAAAACAACAAAAAAGGCTTTTTTGCTTACGTTGGTAGAAAAAGGAAGAAAAAGGAGGCGATAGGGCCACTGCAAGGAGAAGATGGGGTGATGGCGACAGGGGACAGGGAAAAGGCAGAACTGCTTAATGCCTTCTTTGCCTCGGTCTTCTCACAAAAAGAAAGCCATCTTCAACCTCAGCAACATGGAATGGACGAAGGATTGGGGGAAATCCCACCCCAAATAGGGAAACAAGTTGTCCAGGAACACCTGGCCACTCTAAACGAATTCAAGTCCCCAGGGCCAGATCAGCTACATCCAAGAGTATTGAAGGAACTAGCGGAAGTTATTTCAGAACCACTGGCAATAATCTTCGAGAGTTCTTGGAGAACAGGAGAAGTCCCACAGATTGGAGGAGGGCGAATGTGGTCCCTATCTTCAAGAAGGGGAAAAAAGAACGACCCAAACAATTACCATCCGGTCAGCCTCACATCGATACCAGGCAAGATTCTGGAAAAGATCATTAAGGAAGTGGTCTGCAAACACTTAGAAACAAATGCGGTCATTGCTAATAGTCAACACGGATTTACCAAAAACAAGTCATGCCAGACTAATCTGATCTCTTTTTTCGATAGAGTTATGAGTTGGGTCGATACAGGGAATGCTGTGGATGTAGCCTACCTGGATTTCAGTAAGGCCTTCGATAAAGTCCCCCATGACCTTCTGGCAAACAAACTAGTAAAATGTGGGCTAGACAAAACTACGGTTAGGTGGATCTGTAATTGGCTAAGCGAACGAACCCAAAGGGTGCTCACCAATGCGTCGTCTTCATCTTGGAAAGAAGTCACGAGTGGAGTGCCGCAGGGCTCCGTCCTGGGCCCGGTTCTGTTCAACATCTTTATTAACGACTTAGACGAGGGGTCCCCAAACTAAGGCCCGGGGGCCGGATGCGGCCCTCCAAGGTCATTTACCTGGCCCCCGCCCTCAATTTTATAATATAATAATAATTGATAATAATATTATAATGTAATACAATATAACACTAATAATAATACCATATAATAATATTAATTATATATTCTAAATTACATATAATATTACTAATAATATTACAGTATAGTGGTATAGTTCAATATAGTAATATATACTGCTAATATTGTGCTATGCTAATAATATAATATATTGCATGCACATATAATTTGTAAGCCACTCTGAGTCCCCTTTGGGGTGAGAAGGGTGTGATACAAATGTAGTAAATAAATGCAGCAAATAAATAAATAATAAATAAATAAATTTTAGACTTAGGCTCGCCCAAAGTCTGAAATGACTTGAAGGCACAAAACAACAACAACAACAATCCTGATTAACTGGACTATCTCATTGGCCAGAAGCAGGACCACACTTCCCATTGAAATCCTGATAAATGTATGTTGGTTAAAATTGGTTTTATTTTTAAATATTGTATTGTTCTTTCATTGTTGTTGTTATTATTTTTGCACTACAAATAAGACATGTGCAGTGTGCATCGGAATTTGTTTGTATTTTTTTTTCAAATGATAATCCGGCCCCTCAACAGTCTGAAGGATTGTGGACCGGCCCTCGGCTTAAAAAGTTTGAGGACCCCTGACTTAGACGAAGGGTTAGAAGACACGATCATCAAGTTTGCAGACGACACAAAACTGGGAGGGATAGCTAACACTCCAGAAGACAGGAGCAGAATTCAAAACGATCTTGATAGACTAGAGAGATGGGCCGAAACTAACAAAATGAAGTTCAACAGGGATAAATGCAAGATACTTCACTTCGGCAGAAAAAATGGAAATCAAAGATACAGAATGGGGGACGCCTGGCTTGACAGCAGTGTGTGCGAAAAAGACCTTGGAGTCCTCGTGGACAACAAGTTAAACATGAGCCAACAATGTGATGCGGCAGCTAAAAAAGCCAACGGGATTCTGGCCTGCATAAATAGGGGAATAGCGTCTAGATCCAGGGAAGTCCTGCTCCCCCTCTATTCTGCCTTGGTCAGACCACACCTGGAATCACACTGTGTCCAATTTTGGGCACCGCAGTTGAAGGGAGATGTTGACAAGCTGGAAAGCGTCCAGAGGAGGGCGACTAAAATGATTAAGGGTCTGGAGAACAAGCCCTATGAGGAGAGGCTTAAAGAGCTGGGCATGTTTAGCCTGCAAAAGAGAAGGCTGAGAGGAGACATGATAGCCATGTACAAATACGTGAAGGGAAGTCATAGGGAGGAGGGAGCAAGCTTGTTTTCTGCGGCCCTGCAGACTAGGACGCGGAACAATGGCTTCAAACTACAGGAAAGGAGATTCCACCTGAACATCAGGAAGAACTTCCTCACTGTGAGAGCTGTTCGACAGTGGAACTCTCTCCCCTGGGCCGTGGTAGAGGCTCCTTCTTTGGAGGCTTTTAAACAGAGGCTGGATGGCTATCTGTCGGGGGTGCTTTGAATGCGATTTCCTGCTTCTTGGCAGGGGGTTGGACTGGATGGCCCATGAGGTCTCTTCCAACTCTACTATTCTATGACTCTATGATTCTAAGTAGAAATAATAGTAATAATAATAAAATAATAACGACAACAACAACTTTATTTATATCCCGCTACCATCTCCGAGGGGGACTCGGGGCGACTCACAAAACACTCAAGGTGCGACACAAAATACAACAAGTGAAAAACAAAACATAGGCAATAAACAGTCAACACAACATCATAAATTCACAGTACCCCCTGGTAAAAACAATAAAATACAGCAATTGCTGTTGATAAAACAGCAGTATTTGACCTCAGAATAGTAAAGTGCTAACAAAAGAGTCTATACCCTGAGTCCCCTCGGGTGAGAAGGGCGGGGTATAAATAATTGAAATAAATAAATAAATAAAGGTTCTCATGTGTATTATAAGAGAGTCTAAACATGAACAAAGGCTTGCCGGAATAGCCAGGTCTTTAAATATGTGCGGAAGGTTGGGGAGGGAGGGGGCTAGCCTGATTTCCCTTGAGAGGCCATTCTAGAGCCGGGGGTCATCACCAAGAAGGAAGGCCCTCTCTCTCTTCCACACCAGTCGCACTTGAGACGGAGGTGGGACCGAGAGCAGGGCCTCCTTCTCCAGTAGATCTTAAAGCCTGTGCCGGTTCATAAAGAGATGCGGTCTCAAAGACAGGTTGGACCCGAAGCGTAAAGGGCTTTATAGGTGACTTTGAATTGAGTCCGGAAATTCATTGGCAGCCTGTGGGGCTGCTTTAATAGGGGCATGGTGTGCTCCCTATAACCAGCTGCTCTTTGTTACACTGTCAGCAGTTACAGATTATTCATGAAGCACTTGCGTCTTTTTGCCGCTGCAAAGAGAAATATGGCCACCTGCCAAATAGTAGAGGCTTCTTCTTTGGGGCTTTTAAGCAGAGGCTGGATGGCCATCTGCTAGGGTACTTTGAATGCGATTTTCTTGCTTCTCGGTAGAATGGGGTTGGACTGGGTGGACCACGAGGTCTCTTCCAACGCTAGGATTCTATGCTCCATTACCCTTCTGTCATGATCGGACAGTAGAGAACTGCAAGACCAATTTAGGGTTCTTCCTGGCCAATTGGTGAGTAGATGGGATATTAGCCGTGAGGGAGAGAAGGAAGAAAGGGAGGAAGGAGAGAAGGGAAGGAGGGAGGGAGGTGCCAATGACACAAACAACACAACCCATTCCCAGTGCAACTGGCATCCCCAAAGCACACTTCTGAAGGAAACTAGCACATATCAAAACATAACGTGTGACCATCCAAGTGCCTCGATTTTCCTTGACTCACAAACACATCTATCTATCTATCTATCTATCTATCTATCTATCTATCTATCTATCTATCTATCTATCTATCTACCGTATCTATATGTTTGTATTTATTTATTTATTGACTGACTATATTTATATACCGTTTTTCTTACCCGGGGGGGACGGACTCAAATCGATTTACAACATAATAATGAGAAAAATCCAATGCCTAAGATACATATAAAGTAAGATGACAACAAGGCTGATCTGAGATGGTTTTAAACAATTGATTTTAAAGTCGAAATAATTTGATTTTAGTTTTTGTGTATTTTTAGTTATTTTATGTTCCGGCATTGAATGTTTGCCCTATATATGTTGTGCTACGCCTTGAGTCCTCTTCGTGGTGAGAAGGGTGCAATATAAATGCTTTACATAAATAATAAATCAGTAAAACCAAATCATAAAATCTAAAAAAGAAACATAAGTATCCATTAAAATCAATAAGACCATTAAACATAAGATATAAACAACATTTAGACATGAGGACATAGAATTAAAAACACCCTATATAAATATTAAAATCACATGATACAAAGCCGTAGACTGGGGCCATTGCAATGGTCACTTGCACATAAGCCATATTTATTTCTCGCACCACATTATATTGTATGCATATATGTACGTATCTATGAGAGAGAGACACACAAGGCTGTTCCTTTCCTTCCTTCCCTCCCCTGCTGCAGAATAAGAAAGATAAAAGGCACTGGCTTCTATCGAAGCGGAAAGGCCTTTCTTAGCCTGCCCTGAAAAGGGTCGCTTGTCCCACATTGTGGCTCTTTGTGTTGGGGGACCGGGGGTCGCTTCTGGCTTTTATTATTAGAGAGAGTAATTGTTAATCATTATTCATTATTAGAGAGAATGTTTCAGAGGTCAGTTTCACACAGGAACAAGACACATGATGTGCATTTGATCTGAAACACCAACCAACCGGGAAGCAGGCCGCAAAGGAAGGAAGGAAGGAAGGAAGGAAGGAAGGAAGGAAGGGAGGGAGGGAGGGAGGGAGGGAAGGAGGAAAAAGTAAGGGAGGGAGAAAAATGTATCACAATTGAGAAATAAAATAAATACAAGAGAGAGAGAAAAATTAAGAAAATTGAGAATCGAAGAAGAGGCAGGACTTCAAATATTTCAAAAAGACCAAACAGTGGGAAATAAAGAGAATTGGAAAGAGAATAAAAACTAGAAAACCTTGATGAAATCAGAGCCACAAAGAAATACATCTGCGTCAAAAACAACTTTTAGGTGAACTCTATAAATGACTGCTGGACAGACCACAGGTTAATCTGATCCATGATGTCTATCAAGATCGCCCCCAAACGGAGACTCCAAGGAAGAAAAATAAGGCACAAAATGAACACCCAAGCCCTTCAGGAGCCTTCCAAACAAGCCCTTCTCCAAACAACACTCAAGGATCATCTACACATAGAACACCCCGAAAATGTTGAGGAACATTGGAACAAACTGAAGACCTCCATCATCACAGCCTGCGAAGAAAGCATTGGATATCAAACTAAGAGACATCAAGACTGGTTTGACGATAACGACAAAGAGATCCAACAGTTAATTGATAACAAAAGGAAAGCCTTACAAACATGGCAGAGAGACACCAACTGTGCTGTTAAGAAAAAGATCTATGCTAGTGCAAAAGCTGAGGTCCAGAGAAGGACCAGAGAACTCAAGAACATCTGGTAGACAAAGAAGGCTGAAGAAATCCAACACGCTGCAGATGCCCATGAGGCTCAGGGATTTTTCAAAGCCACAAAGATCATCTACGGACCAAGAAACCATGGAATACAGCCTCTACGCTCATCAGATGGAACCAAACTCCTGAAGGACGAAACATCAATTGCACTACGTTGGAAAGAGCACTACCAGTACCTTCTGAATCGCAGCTCCAATGTGGCTGAAGAGACCCTCTCACAAATCCCACAGCAACAAATCAGGGATGAGCTTGCAGCACTGCCTAGTTTGGAAGAAATTAGCAATGCCATCAGCTAACAAAAAAATAATGAAGCCAGGGGACCTGATGGGATCCCTGCTTAAATCTTCAAAGAGGGTGGACCTGAGCTGATACAACAACTTCACCAGCTCATTGAAAAAGTGTGGGTGACCGAGAAAATCCCAGCAGATAGAACAGACTGCAGAAGCTATCGTGGTATCTCCCTTCTAACCTCAGCCGGGAAAATCCTCGCAAGAATCCTTGCAAACCGCCTTCTCCCTGTTTCAGAAGACATCCTCCCAGAATCCCAGAACAGCTTCCGTCCCTCCAGAGGAACAGTGGACATGATCTTCACTGCTCGACAGCTCCAAGAAAAATGCAGGGAACAAAATCAACCTCTGTACATGGCATTCATTGACCTTGCAAAGACATTCGACACAGTGAATCGCAGCGCTCTCTGGACCATCCTCCAAAAAATCGGGTGCCCTGACAAATTTGTGAATATTCTGCGGCTCCTCCATGATGACATGATGGCAACAGTCTTGGACAGCAACGGCTCCCAAAGTGACCCATTTAAGGTGGAATCAGGTGTCAAACAGGGATGTGTTATTGCCCCCACCTTATTTTCCATCTTCATTGCTATGATACTTCACCTTGTTGATGGGAAGCTTCCCACCGGAGTAGAAATCATGCATCGGACAGATGGCAAGCTATTTACCCTCAGCAGACTGAGAGCCAAAACCAAGGTCACCACAACATCTATTATAGAACTCCAATATGTCAATGACAACGTAGTCTGTGTGCATTCAGAAGAAGACCTACAAGCCACTCTAAACACCTTTGCAGAAGCATATGAGAAGCTCGGCCTCTCACTGAAGATAGAGAAAACCAAATGTTGACCATTTCCGCTACCTTAGCAGCCACTTCTCCACAAAAGTCAACATTGACACTGAAATACAACACTGCAGAGAGTGTTTGATGATCGGGACATCTGTAGAGATACCAAGGTGCTCATTTATAAAGCCATTATCCTCCCAACCCTGCTCTACGCCTGCGAAACGTGGACGGTCTACAGACATCACAACTCCTGGAGCGTTTTCATCAGCGCTGCCTCAGAAAAATCCTGCAAATCTCTTGGGAAGACAGGCGGACAAATGTCAATGTGCTGGAAGAAGCAAAGACCACCAACACTGAAGCGATGCTCCTACGCCATCAACTCCGCTGGACTGGCCACGTTGTCCAAATGCCTGATCACCGTCTCCCAAAGCAGTTACTCTACTCTGAACTCAAGGATGGGTAACGTAATGTTGGTGGGAAGGAAAAGAAATTTAAAGATGGGCTTAAAGCCAACCTTAAAAACTGTGGCATAGACACTGAGAACTCGGAAGCCCTGGCCCTTGAGCGCTCTAATTGGAGGTCAGCTGTGACCAACACTGCTGCAGAGTTTGAAGAGGCACAAATGGAGGGCTTAAGGGAGAAACGTGCCAAGAGGAAGGCCCGTCAAGGCAACCCTGACCAGGACCGCCTTCCATCTGACCAGGACCGCCTTCACTGTAGAAGAACACGTGGGTCCAGAATAGGGCTCCACAATCACCTACGTACCCACCACCAGAACACTGGAAGACAATCATTCTCAGACAATGTCAAGGTGGGTTATGTGTTTGTAAAATGTATGTTGTTTGTGTTGTTTACACTAAGTTGCTAATGTATATAAATAAAAACTGATATAAAAAAGCAAAAAAGACAGTTTGTTGTTGTTACTGTATTTATACCACGCTGTATCTTCCCAAAGGGGACTCAAAGTGACTTGACATTAATGCATTAGTATACAATTTATAATATACTAGCTGTGCCCGGCCACGCGTTGCTGTGGCGTTGTCTGGTAGTGTTGGTGAGAAATTGTTGAGGTTGTGGTGGTATTGAATGTCTGTTGTATGGTTGTCTTTATGTTTAGTATGCATTTGGTTGTTTGTGTACTGTGAAAGTGGTGAGGATAGAGGACACTGTTTATGTTGGATTAGTGAGACTCTACTGTATATTTGTAATCTTATATTATCTGCCTGGAACTGCCCCTTTTACACTGCTGTATAAAATGCACACTGAAGTGGATTATCTGGCAGTGTGGAGTCAAGATAATCCAGTTCAAAGCAGATAATATAAAATTCTAAATGGGTAATATAGCCTTGAGTCTACACTGCCATATAATCCAGTTAAAATCAGATAATCTGTATCTTATAGGCAGTGTGGAAGAGGCCTGAGGCCTAACTGTGCCTGTCTCCTGGACTGAGTAGGTTGCTAGGAGACCAAGTGGGCGGAGCTTAGCCCTCTAAACTGGCAGCAATTGGATAAAAACAATTATTGCTCTCCCTCTAATTAGGACTTTGTTTTTCTTTTCTTTTTGTTGTATCAACCTAGAGGCGTGGATGATGGGTTGTGTTGTCAAATTTTGAGGTTGGGAGGCCTGTAGTTTTGTTGTTTTGTGGGTCGCCGTGATGCCATCACTCTTTTATATAAATATACAAACATAAAAAAGAATTAAACACAAGCAGCATTAAATAATTCAAATTATATCCATCAAAATGTTCAAAATTAAACACCACAGCTCCCCATGACTTGATCTTCCAAACCTTCACCTTCAAAAGCCTGCCTGAATGAAAAAGTTTAGCCTGCCGCCAAGAGGACAACAGGGAGGGGGCCATTCATGTAAGCCGCCCTGAGTCCCCTTTGGGGAGATAGACAAGGGGTATAAAAATAAAGTTGTTGTTGTTATTATTATTATTATTCTGGCTTCCCAGGGCAAGGAGTTCCAGAGTTGAGGGGCATTTGCCACCAAGAAGGAAGGCCCTCTCTCTCTCTCGTTCCCACTGAAAGAAGGATTATGCCTGAGATCCCCTCTCCTGAAGGGGATCCAGGGCCCGGGCAGGTTCATGCAAGGGATGCGGTCAGCCAAACAGCCTGGACCCGAACCATCTAGGACTTTAAAGGTCATCACCAGCATTTTGAATTGTGTCTGGAAGCAGACCGGCAGCCAATGGAGCTTCTGCAAGAAGGAGCCAGATCTGGCTTCTCAAGGAACGGGCACAGTTGGCGCGTAAGTTTCAGTTGTGCAAAGGTCCTCCTGGCCACCACAGACACCTGGATCTCCAGCTTGTGCGCCAGCTGCGACCTTATCGTGTGAAGTCTGATCTGGCCATGGTGGTCCATGCCTTAGTTCCCTCTAAGGAACTAAGAGGGGCGGCCCTTGAAGACGGCCCGGAAACTTCAATTGGCCCAGCAATCGGAAGCCAGACTACTAACCGGAGAGAATAACAGGGAGCGGTTAACCCCCCTGTTTAAGGAGCTCCATTGGCTGCTGTTCATTTTCCGGTCCCGATTCAAGTTGCAGGTCATCACCTACAAAGCCCTGAACGCTTTGGGCCCCGCCCACCTTCATGACCACACTTCCCCCTATGAACCTGTGCGATTGCTTCGATCTTTGGGGGAGGAGCTTCTCTCACTTCCGCCTCTGTCACAAGCGCGGCTGGTGGGGACGAGGGAGAGGGCCTTCTCCGTGGTGGCCCCTCGGCTCTGGAACCCCCTCCCCAGGGAGATCAGGCAAGCTCCCACCCTGTAAGCCTTTAGGAAAGAATTAAAAACTTGGCTTTTCCAGTGTGCTTTTGGAGAATGAATTCTTAATCCCCACCACAGGTCCTGCCTCAGTGGCAATCACTATATCTGACACATTTTATTTTGCTCCATCAGTTGGAAACAATTTCACCATTTATCCCGCCCCAAGTCTCCCAATAAATACAGCACTTTACCCATCTTCCTCACCCGTTGGGTTTACAATATACACTCCTCGCACTTTGGCCCAGTTCTCTCTCGTTTAATCCTTGATCTGTTTTTAAATTATGTTCTACTATGCCATTTTTACTCTCTTACTATTTCACTGTGTTCCTGTGTATAATTGTATTTTCATCTTGATTCAATTTTTACTTGTTGATGATGTATGCTATGCATGTATTTTATTTTGTTCTATTATAATTACATGGGCGTGGCTCCATGTTAGCCTCCCTGAGTCCTTCGGGGAGATGGGGGCAAGGTACAAAAATAAAGTTCTTGTTGTTGTTATTATTATGGTTGGATAATGGAGCTGAAGAAGCAGGAGGGGAAATTCAGCACAGAAGAGGTAAAAGGGCTGCACAAGGATATCCTAAGCTAATTTTTTCTGCCGAAATGAAGTATCTTGCATTTGTTCAACAGGGACAAATGCAAGATACTTCATTTCGGCAGAAAAAATGGAAATCAAAGATACAGAATGGGGGACGCCTGGCTTGACAGCAGTGTGTGCGAAAAAGACCTTGGAGTCCTCGTGGACAACAAGTTAAACATGAGCCAACAATGTGATGCAGCAGCTAAAAAAGCCAACGGGATTCTGGCCTGCATCAATAGGGGCATAGCGTCTACATCCAGGGAAGTCCTGCTCCCCCTTATTCTATTCTGCCTTGGTCAGACCACACCTGGAATCACACTGTGTCCAATTTTGGGCACCGCAGATGAAGGGAGATGTTGACAAGCTGGAAAGCGTCCAGAGGAGGGCGACTAAAATGATTAAGGGTCTGGAGAACAAGCCCTATGAGGAGCGGCTTAAAGAGCTGGGCATGTTTAGCCTGCAGAAGAGAAGGCTGAGAGGAGACATGATAGCCATGTACAAATATGTGAAGGGAAGTCATAGGGAGGAGGGAGCAAGATTGTTTTCTGCTGGCCTGCATACTAGGACGCGGAACAATGGCTTCAAACTACAGGAAAGGAGATTCCACCTGAACATCAGGAAGAACTTCCTCACTGTGAGAGCTGTTCGACAGTGGAACTCTCTCCCCCGGGCTGTGGTGGAGGCTCCTTTCTTGGAGGCTTTTAAGCTGAGGCTGGATGGCCATCTGTCGGGGGTGCTTTGAATGCGATTTCCTGCTTCTTGGCAGGGGGTTGGACTGGATGGCCCATGAGGTCTCTTCCAACTCTACTATTCTATGATTCTATGAGGCAGGAGAGGAAACACAATGCAGAATAAGTACACAGGCAGCAGAGGAACACCTGGCTATATCCAAAGGGATCCCTGTCTCATAAGACCGGATAACGGAGCCCAAGAGGCAGGAGGGGAGATGGGAAAAGGGCGGCAGAGGGAGGTCTGGCTCTTCCAAGGGGATCCCGGTCTCTTTGGGCAGATCAAGGATCAGAGGAGGCAGGGGAGGGAACGCAGCACAGAAGTTAAAACTTTTTGGGGATTTATTGTAAATGTTGACCCAGGTCCTGTCCATTGTGTACTATAATACGTCTTAATTGTGTTAATTTCTTCTGACTACTACTAGAGTCATTACAGAAATGTGTCCCAATTATTTTATTCTGTAATTTAAATTTCTCACTTGTCACTTTGAGTGGTTTCGTAAGTATATCCCGATGTATGTTTATATGTATGTTTAATAGTGTTTATGTTCTATTTCTCAGGCATTGGACGTTTGGTGATCTTTTGTTGCTCACCACCCTGAGTCCCTTTTGGGAGATAGAGCGGGATAGAACAAGGTTTGGTATAGGTCCAGTAGAGGACAGGGTTTGCTGTGAGTCTGCCCCAGAAGCAAGAAGACATGGCGAAGGTTGATCCATAAAGGAATGAGGAGAGTAAAGAACGACAGAGCTGGTTGAAGATGAAAAGCCCCTCCCACGCCATGCGTTTTCCCTGGACTTCCTTAGTCTCCTTTTAAAGGTCTTCCTTGGAGCCTGACCCTTAATAATAATAATAATAATAATAATAATAATAATTTTATTTTTGTACCCCGCCACCATCTCCCGAGAGGGACTCGGGGCGGCTTACAGATATAAAACCAGCATACAGTAATATCAAATACAAAAAACACACAAATAAATTTAAAAGGCATTAAAAAACCACAATCATTATAAAACACATGAAAAACACAGCAATAAAAACATAAAATGAGCTGGGCAAAGTGCACTGAGTGGAACTTGTAAACAAGAAGGAAGTTGCTACAAGGTCATGGGAAGGGCCTTAAACTGGGGTGAACTCTGTGGCTATGTCAAGGAGTTAACCAAGAGGTACAACTGGTCAGAAGAAACCGCTAGTACAGTAGAGTCTCACTTATCCAACATAAACGGGCCAGCAGAACGTTGGATAAGCGAATATGTTGGATAATAAGGGGGGGATTAAGGAAAAGCCTATTACACATCAAATTAGGTTATGATTTTACAAATTAAGCACCAAAACATCATGTTTAACAACAAATTTGACAGAAAAAGTAGTTCAATACGCAGTGATGCTATGTAGTAATTACTGTATTTACGATTTTAACACCAAAATATCACTATGTATTGAAAACATTGACTACAAAAATGCGTTGGATAAGCGAGTGTTGGATAAGTGAGACTCTACTGTACCAGGGTTTAGCACACAGTGGGCGGTACTTCTTCAAAGGCCTGTGTGCAGAGCCAGGTTTTCAGGCTCCTCTTGAACACTTCCAAGGTGGCAGCTTGCCTAATAATAATAATAATAATTTAATAATAATAATAATAATAATAATTTCCCTGGGGAGCGCGTTCCAGAGCCGGGATGGGGGCCGCCACGGAGAAGGCGTAGGGGATCCTGGGTGTTCCGTCCCCCAGGACGATGGTTTGCCTTACCTATTGGTCGTTTGTTTTCCCTCCTTTACATTTTGTTTCAGCCTCTGGCTGCAAAAGCCCTGGAAAAGTGGCTTGGAGTCTGCAAGAGCTGGCTGCAGTCTTCTTTGCAATGATTGGTCAAAGAGTACAACATCCTAGGACTGCCCTTTTTTACCAGGGTCTAGTCTCCATTTTGGAGCCTCATTTTGGCTATAGTCTTCCAACGTGCTGCAGCTGTGCAAAGCTAACTGGGACAAATCATCCTCAAAACCAGGCCAATCTAAGCCTATCCAAATTAGATAAGTATTGAATTATACTGAGCTGGAATAGGAAATCTAGTTAGAGGAGCAAGGTTATTCCGTCGCTTCTAGAACTAATCTTTGCTGTAAAGATAGGGAAGGAAAGAGTTTCTCCTTCTAATATAGACAGCGTGATTAGGGTGTAGTGGTTTTATAATCACTTCTGCCTTCTGGAACCAGGGATAATTCTGTAACTAAAACCTATAGAAATTTGTTTCATTTTCTGTAACTATAAGATCTGTGCCAAGTTTACAACTTTGTATGAATAAACATCCCTTTTTTGAAGTTGTCCAGACTCAGTCGTTCAATATTTTTAGGACAGCTTATAGGGATTTGCACTTCGCCCGGATACGTTTCAACTTTATAGTTTTTTTTTATTGTCTGGCGGACGGCACACTGGGAGAGGGGGAGGGCAGGGCCCCACAGGCGGAGGGGCCTCTGGAGCTCCAAAGGGGGAAGAGTCAGCCCCACGAGGCCCGCTCTCAGCCAATAATAATAATAATAATAATAATTTTATTCTTATATCCCGCCCCATCTCCCCGGAGGGACTCGGGGCGGCTTACATGGGGCCATGCCCAGACACGACAGCACAAATCAGATAAAACATTAAACCGAGCAGTAAAACTTCCAACATGATTAAAAACAGTCATAAAAGTCAATATACACAATAATATTAAAATCCCGATTTGGGTCAAAAGATCCAGCCAAGACGTGGCTCCCAGGGCTTTCCGTGCAGAGCCTGCCGTGCCCTCCCTCCCCCCCCCCCCCCCCATTCTGGGCACAGACATACCTGTGGACGGACAGACAGACAGACAGACACCCAGGAGGACGGGTCTGTCCTCGGCCTGGTCCCCGGGTGGAGGGGCCGCCAAGGGGAGGGGAGGGGAGGGAGAGCACAGAGTCCACACGGCCTGCGAGGAGCTGGATGGCCCGCGTCTGCACTGCCCTCTAACCCAGTTCAAGGCGGCTGGTCTGGGCTTCCTCTGGCAGTGAAGGAATGAGAGAGAGGGAGGCGCATGCGCAGGGGCGCCGCCACGGGCCCAGAGGGCAGAGCAGGCCGCAGCCTCCCCAGGGCAGACCGGGCCCCGACCGGGAGGGAGGCTTGTGGGCAGAGGCCGAGCCCAGGCGATGGGGCCACGCAGGCCAAGGCCGGAGAGGGCGGGAGGGGGGCAAACCCGGGGACCGACACAGCCGCACTCACACTCACACTCACCCCCTTCCTCGCCGTCCTTCTTCCTCTCTGTCCCGCCTCCTCCTCCTCCGGAAGTGAGCTCACACGGAAAGGCCTCCCTTTCTCGGTGGACTTCCGCCCGCGCCTAACATGGCAGCCGTCGGCAGGATGCCCATAGAGGGGCGGGGCTTCGCGGCACTTGAACGGAGCCCGACACACACAGAGAGAGACGCCCCTCCGTTATTTTCTTCCCAACGCCCACGGTCCGCCAATGGGAATCCGCCTTCCTCCCTGACGTCACCAGTCTCCGGGCAGAATCTCCCCCGGCGCTTTCCTTTCCCGCTCTGCCGTTAACGGTCCTTCCCGGGATCTGCCAAAAGGGAACCGGCGGAATTTCCGCTCGAGCGGGGAAGGGAGGGCCAGGCCAGGAAGGGAGGAAGCGCCTCTGGGTTGGCGGATCCTGTCCGGGGAAGCAGCCTCCTCCAGACGGTGTGTCGCTTTAGAACCTGAAGTCTAGTTCTGATGGGACTGGGAGTTTCCTCCTCTCTCTAGACCCAAAGCCGTGGGCGGGGTCACGTGAGTGGCTGAGGGACCGTTGGGAAGGCCGAGGCCTCATCCGGGTGAGGGAGGGAGGGAGGGAGGGAAGGAAGGAAGGAAGGAAGGAAGGAAGGAAGGAAGGAAGGAAGGAAGGAAGGATTGTGGTTTTGTCAATGCAGGTATTTTATTGTTAAAATATTATTTTGTATTTATTCCATACTCTCATCAATGAATTTCCTATCTGATGTTTATGATGCATGCCATCCATATTTTAGATCAGTCCCTCCCATTGGAAGTAGTCTTTCATTTTTAGAAAGATCCTCTCTTTTGTCCACGTCCAAGCTGCTGAATCACAGCATAGTCTCCTATGTGGTAATGCCATTCCTCCTCAATCGTTTGCATCTTATACATTTTTAATTTTTGTTCTGGTTTTTTAATTGTTCCAAATGAGTTTTGTTGGTTCTTTATTCTAGACTTCAAAGAGTGCTTCTTCTGACAAAATTGGTATTGACTGAAATAAATATAACACTTTTGAGATTGCATTCATTTTGATTGTTGAAATTCTCACCAACAGAGATGGGTCTAAATTCTTCCACCTTTGTGAGTCTTTTTGTATCTCTAACCATACTTTTTCATAGTTGTTCTTAAATGATTCAGTTTCTGTTTGTCATCTGGAGTTCCAAATATTTTACTTCAGTTGTTATTTCAGTTTTTGATTCTTGGTTCTTCTTTCTAAGAAAGGCTCTGGATCATCTTGCATCCACTGAAGGAAGGAATCTTGAGGGGAGAGTGTGGATTGGGGCTGAATGAGAGCTCAATGGAAGGCCGGGTGAGGCCAGGTGGGTTTGGAGGCTCCAGAAGCAGAGGCCCAAGGGAAAGGAGGACTCGGGAATACATCAAGGGCCTGTTTCTTAACCCTCCAAGAAAAAGCCTCCCGAAGCCTGTTTGTTTCATTCTGCCTTTCTTTCACAGAGGAAATGTGATTTTGGACTGAGAATCTCGGAATAGAGCCTGCTGAGGGATTTCTTTCCCTTGAAAGAAAGAAGAGGGAGGAAAAACGTCTTGGATACGGTTGAGTTCTTCACCAGAGTGGTTCCAACATGGAGAGACCCAACTCACGTGGGCCTGAAGCAGGACCTGGGGGCAGTGGGGAATCCTGGGAAAGAACCAGACATGAGTCCCTGAGTGTGGACCTTGACAGCTCGGACACACAGCGCCAGCGCTTCAGGCAGTCCTCCTACCAAGAGGGTGAAGGACCCAGAGGGGTTTGCAGTCATCTCCACGATCTGTGCCGCCAGTGGCTGAAGCCAGAGCAGCACACCAAGGCCGAGGTGCTGGACCTGGTGACCCTGGAGCAGTTCCTGAGCATCCTGCCCCCAGAGATGGGGAGCTGGGTCCGAGAGTGTGGGGCAGAGACCTGTTCCCAGGCGGTGGCCCTGGCGGAAGGCTTCCTCCTGAGTCGGGCCGAGGACAAGGAGCAGGAAGGACAGGTGAGAGCATTCCCTCTGGGTTTCACTAACCTTGGGGCTGATGGACAGGTTGAACGACACCCTGCCTTTCTTCCAAGATGGGACCGATGTGGTGGATAAGCAAGGCCCTGCTCCCTCTGCCTCTTTCCCCACCTGCTCTGCCCCTCCATCTCTACCGTCAGCTTGGTTGATGCTCTGCTCAAGATAGAACAGAGACAATGATGGGAGGGAGAGGGTGGCATTGGTTCCAAACTAGGTTCCCATCTCAGAGTTATTCTTTCCAAGAAGGTCTATAGGTCTGTGATATTTCTGAACTTTTCCCAAACTCCTTCTGGAATGCTCTGTGCTCTTCCAGGCCCATAATAATAACTCCATGGAAGTCCCTGCACCAGAGGAATCTCCACCAAACACCACCCAGAGTCTCAGGCAGAAGGAGCTGAAGCGGGAAGGAGACGGGGCTGCCGCCTTGCAGGGTGAGAAGGAACTCTTCTGGGAGTTTTGGGGTTTTGTGCCAGTGGAAATCCCGCTTTGGGGGGAAGATTGCACACCCACAGTTTGAGCCTCAGAAGGTGAACATGTAGTATCATTTGGCCTCGAGATGGGTATTTATCTTAAATTCGTGTCCTTTGTGTGATGTTTTATGGACTTTAATATGTATTTTATAGAAATGCAGTTTCAATGTGGATCTTTTATAGAAATATGTATTTTTGTTGAATTTTGACAATGTTTGTGTTTTTAAAATTGTGTTGGAACTCCCCTCAAACTGCAAGGAGAGGTGAGGAAAAAAATAAAATTGTTGTTGCACTTGTTGTTATATGTAGGCATGGGGTTGCTAAGGTGTCATTTCAGTTTGATTTGCAGTTTTCTTTCTTGCAATAGGACTGAATATTCAGCCTTTCAGTGTCTTCCCAGGTGGGACCCTAAGCTGAACTGAGCCCTGAAACTGAGCTGGAAGACAGACAACAAAGAATCACTTTAGTCAGTTGAAACACCAAGCCCAATACTAGTTTCACTCGAACATCCTCACAGCACTGCTTGCAAGATAAAGTCCTAAACCCTAACAGTTTATATCTTCTTGGGCTGTTGAATGTGCCTGTGTTCTTAGGGTCGTTTCCTCATAGGTTTCTTTATAGGACTGCAATTGTCACCTCTGAGGCCTGTTTATGTGACCAGCTTCCCACCCCTTGCTCTCTCTCCAGGGTCTGGAATGATGCTGTTGCCGAATCCTCAGTCGTTTCTCCCCCTTTGCGATGGAGTGGGACTGAGTCAGGTAAGCAGAAGGATTCCTGGGAGAGGAGGACTGGGCCTGGCGGGGTGCCTTCTGCTTCAGGCTTAATTATCAACATCTGTAGAAACAGACAAGATGGAATGTGTTTCCTTACAAGTGAAATACTGAAGGCACAATTGCAAACATTTGCTATAAGGGGGGGAAATGAAGAGAAAACTAAAGAAACCAGAATGGATGTTCAAAGAACTTTGAATGGAGCTAAGATTCAAAAGGGTACAAGACATGGGAAGAGGGGAGAATCACCAAAGAATGTGAACGACTAACCAGCATAAGTAGGGAAAAGGTCTAACTCAGAAAATGAGGTTAGATGAAAAAATGAGCCAAGAGTAGGGTCTGTGCCTGGAGAAGGTGGTGAGATGCTAACCAGGGATAGGGAAGAGGTAGAACATGGCCTCAGTCTTCTCCCAAAAGGAAATCGGTGTTCTACCTGAGCAAGATGAATACCTGGCCACTCTCAATGAATCCAAGTCTCCAGGGCCAGGTGAACTACACCCAAGAGTATTGAACTAACAGCAGTAATCCCAGAACCACTGGCAATCCTCTTTGTTCATTTTTGGGAACAAGAGAAGTCCCAGCAGGTTGGAGGAGGCAAAGGTTGTCTCTATCTCCAAGAATGGACCAAAAAGAGGTCCCCTAAAAATGACCATCCAGTTATCTTGACCTAAATAACAGGGAAGATGTTGGAGCAGATCATGAAGAAGGCCGTCTGAAATCACTTAGAAAAAAATGCTGTAATCACTGAAGGGCAAGATGGGTTTCTCCAAAACAAGTCATGCCAGACTAATCTGTTTTTCAGTAGAGTTCCAAGCTTGGCAGATGAAGGAAATGCAGTGGATGTAGCACATCTTGCTTTCAGTAAGACCTCTGGAAAGGCCTCCCATGGTTTTACAAACAACAAGTAAAAAGTGGGCTGGATAATACTCCGGTTCGGTGGATTTGTAATGGCTTGAGCGACAAGGGGTGGAGTGCCGCAGGGTATCATATGTGTATCATCATCATCATCATCATCATCATTTAATTACTTATTAATCGCCCTCCATCCACGATGCTCTAGGCGATTTACAAGATAAAATTGTAAAGGATAAAAATACATACATACAAATATTGATAAAAATTAAAATAGATTAAAAGCTCTAGTAAAGAGCCACGTCTTGAGTGCTAGGGTAAAAGGCCCTAACTCACGCATGGCTCTCATATAGGGTGGCAAGGCATTATTTTCATATTTTATCATATTTTCAGATGACACCAAATTAGCAGGGATAACTAAGAGTCCAGAAGATATGATCAGAATTCAAAATGGCCTGAACATGGTGGAGAGCTGGGCCAAAACTAACCCAATTACTTTCAACAAGAATATATGTAGAGTAGTACACTTAGGCAGGAGAAAAATGCCATGCACGGGTACAGGGTGGGCACCTGGCTTGACAGGCATTCATATGATGGGATCTTGGAGTGTTAGAGGACTACAAGTTGAACATGAGCCAACAATGTGATGCAGCAGCTGAAAGGACTATGGGATTTTGGGCTGCATCCCAAGGAATATCGTGTCTAGATTCAGGGAAGTCATGGCAACCTTCTTTCTGCTTTGGGGAGACCTCATCTGGAACAACACTGTGTCCAGTTCTGGGCACCACAATAAAGGCTGGAACATGCTCAGATTCCATTTCTGATTCTACATAACAATTGAGAAATGGTTCTGACTGTGACCAACGCGTCGTCTCTACAAAGCTTACAACTGTGGCATGGAGGCCTTGGCCCTTTCCCTTTCAAACAACCAACAGAAATGTAAATCTGCTTTAAAGATTTTCTTGTTATTATTTTTCTTGATCGCTCTCACGTGAGAAGGGAATCTTTTCTTCTTCCGCCAGGGCCCAATCGCCTTTGAGGACGTGGCTGTGGATTTTTCCCTGGAGGAGTGGGTTCTCCTGAATCCTGACCAGAAAGCCTTGCACAAGCAGATCATGGAGGAGATGAATGGGATTGTGGACTCTCTTGGTAAGGCTCCCTCACTGATGGGCATTTCTGTTTCAAAAGGCAGTATTATCCTAAATCATCATAGTCGCTGAGGGTCCGCATGGCAGGGCTTATGTTAGAAATATATGACATAATAATAATAATAATAATAATAATAATAATAATAATAATAATATAACGTTAGCGCCAATTCAGACTCAAGTGGGAAGATTACCATAACTGGAGCCAAGTCAAAGCATACCCCCCCCGTCTCAAATATATGTTACTGTATATTATATTGTACATTATATACTATATACTCTATATATATATATATATATATATATATATATATATATATATATATATATATAATATTATTAGCATAGAAGGTCGTTGTCTCCATGGAACAGAAACTTGAGGCAATCAAGAGACTGGACAAAGGAGAGACAATGCAGAAGGTAGCCGACGACTATGGTATCGAATGGGTAACAGTAGGAATCGATTGGAGATGGAAGAATGGTGTTCCTCCAAAGTTACTGATGGCGCGCTAAAAGAGAGGAAAACGATGAAAAGGCTTGACTATGAAAAAGTTAGTGAAGCTTTGTATGTTTGGTTTGCACAGTCCAGAGACAAAGGTGTGCCTATTTCAGGGCCTATTTTACAGCAAAAGGTGTTGCATTTTCAAAAAGAATTTAATGAAGGGGAACCAGATTTTAAAGCAAGCATTGGTTGGCTCGACAGGTGGAAGAAACGTTATGGAATCCATTAGTTAAGTGTTTGTGGTGAGAAGCGATCAGATGTTTAATTGTGATGAGACTGGCCTCGATTGCAAAATTTTACCGAGCAGGAGTCTTGCAGCCAGAACGGAAGCAGCAGCCCCTGGCTAAAAGCACAGTCAAGAAAGGCTGACAATTTTAGGATGCAGGAATGCTACAGCAAACCACAAAATGGACCTCGCAATAATTGGGAAGCCCAAAAATCCAAGAGCCTTTAAAGCAATTTCAAAAGAATGCTCTTCCTGTAAAATAGTCCAATCAAAAAAGTGCATGAATGACCAGTGAAATTTTCAAAGATTATTATTATTATTATATTTGTATTCCGCCCTATCTCCCCAAGGGGACTCAGGGCACATCAAAGTACACATACACGGCAAACATTCAATGCCTTTTGGAGTCAGGACAGAACAGAGTAAGACAAACAGAAGGAGGTATGTAGTCTTGAAGTCCATTTTTTGGTGCCTTGGAGGCTGACGTTGCGCTCAGATTCAGTCACAGGGGGCTGTTGCTTCATTCTCTATGATGAAGAGCCATTGGGACTTCCTCCTTCCACCTTTCTTTCGGTCACCGCATTTCTGGTCTTGTTACTTATGGTGTTGTAAAATATCTCCCCTGCAATTTGCAGTACCTAATCTCTCTACTTACAGCTTATAAACTGTTTTCTAACTGCTTAGATAAACAGTGAGCTGGGCTTGAGGTCGAGCGCTCACACCCAACCGGACTTCGAACTGGCCACCTTTCGGTTGGAAGATCTTATTACTGCTGGTGATTTACAGTTGTACAAAGAAAGGATTCCCTGAAATGCACAGGCAAGAGGCCACTATAACTGGAAATGTAATCCAATAATATAAACTATAAAACAGTAATTTCTATATATGTTATTGTCATAGAACATTCAATGTGCAACCAAGGATGATAAAGATTCAAAATATACTGAATGCTTCAAAAAAACACGTCTCTAAACCCAAATATAATCCATGTGTTACCAACACACATACATTCATAGAAAGTAAGACTCTATATTCAGAGTTTGTGAGTCCAATAACCACCAAAGTTCATGTTCCACATGGAGGACTAACTGTGTAAATCACTAACTGTGAGTCCAAATCTTAAACGTTCAAGTAAGTGAATCCTTTTTTTAAAAAAATCCAATGTTTTAAACAAATCCAAGGTTAGTCACCATCCACGACCGGTTTCGACTGTGTAGTCTTCCTCAGGTGGTGGTTATGCAGGTATGGAAAACCTAGAGTAGTCAATTTTCCCATGTAACACGTTCTTCGAGTATATACATTCAATGTGCCAGCATCAACGACAGAGTGGACCTACAGGGAATACATACATACATACATACATTATATACTCAAAGAACGTGAAAATGACCTGCCCAGAAAAGCAGTTGTGTTGCTAGTCAATGCCCGGACGCACCCTGATGCAGACGAGCTTCAAGATGAGGACATGCAGGCAATGTTTCTGCGACTGAATGTAACCATCATATGCCAAGCGATGGATCAGGCCGTTTTGGAAATGCTCAAAAGGAACTATCTCGGGAAGCTATTCTCGGAAAGGATAGAAGAAATGGAATAAGTTGTTAGGTGAAGATAAGGATGAGATTATGGGAAGCTGGATGAACGAAGACGATCAGTATGAAATAACGGATGAAGAAATTGTCGCTCTTATCAGTAACAATGGCGATGAAACTGTTGAGCCTCTCAGAATCTCGCACAAGGATAGGGTTAGGGCTCTAGAAACCGCAATGAAACACATCGAGCAACAAGAAGAAGTGACGGGGATCGACATAGCGATGCTGCAAAGATGGCGAGACTTGGCAGCGATGAAACAGCTATTGTCGGAAAAGCAGGCAAGGATCACAGATATTTAAAAATCTTCCCAGGACTGAACTTTTTACGGATTTAATTTCCAACAATGTTACTGTAAGTTCATTTTATGCAATTCTATCTTTATTTGTAGTTAATTTTTTAGTAGTCAATGTTTTTTGAAGTCAATGTTTTCAATACATTGCGATGTTTTGGTGCTAAATTCACAAATACAGTAATTACTCCATAATGTTCCCGTGTATTCAACTGCTTCTTCTGTTGATTTGTTGTAAAACATGATGTTTTGGTGCTTTGTAAAGTCATACTGTAATTTGATGTTTAATAGGCTTTTCCTTAATCCCTCCTTATTATCCAATATTTTCACTTATCCAATGTTCTGTTGGTCAGTTTATGTTGGATAAGCGAGACTCTGCTGTACTCTGAAATCAGATATGGAATCTTCTACGTTGGAGCAGAAAAATCCAACCTTAAGGGAGTATGGGAAAAGAGAACTGGGATTAGGGGAGAGAAATAAAAAAGAGGGAAGGATGGTGAAATGGGTGGTAGCTAGGTAAAGTCTAAAGCTAGCAAAAAAGGCAAGCATTTGGAAAAGGCATCCATTCCCCAGAGAGGAGGAGACGGAATAAAGAACCGGACTGGGCTGAGCAACAGGGAGCCCCTGGAGCATATGCTACTCATCTCTCTCTTAGAGGCTCCAGGCAGACAACCAGTGTCCAGCTTTACTGAACAAGGGGTGGGGGAAGGACAACATGTATATCTTCTTTTCCTCCATGTCTATGTTGTTTTAAGGTTCATTTCAATCCACTTCTTATCCCACTTCCTTTGAGTCCTTATCACTGAGGAATGATTGTTTCTGTTCTTCTTCTTCACAGTAGATAACGGAGAGAAGAGCCATGTATGCACCAAGTACAGGAAGCATTTTGGATACAACTGGGGCTTTCGTCGACACCAGCAAGGCCACAGAGAAGATGGAGGTTCTGCCAGAGAAAGGCCCAACAAATGCAATGTATGTGGGCAGTGTTTTACCCAAAACGTGGCACTTGTGCTTCACAAGACACTTGATGTTGGGAAAAGCCATCTTAAAGGGAAAGTATCTGCAAAATGTTTGGTGAAACACAAGAAATTTCACACAGGTCAGGAACCATACAGATGCCAAGAGTGTGGGAAGTGTTTTGCTTCCAGTTCAGCCTTCGTGAGGCTCAAAAGACTCCATGCAGGAGAGAAGCCGTATCAATGCCAGGAGTGTGGGAAATGTTTTACCTCCAGTTCACACTTGGTGAGCCACAAAAGACTCCACACAGGAGAGAAGCCACACCAATGCCAGGAGTGTGGGAAATGTTTTGCTGATAGTTCAGACTTGGTGAGCCACAAAAGACGCAACAGAGGAGAGAAGCCACACCAATGCCAGGAGTGTGGGAAATGTTTTACCTCCAGTTCACACTTGGTGAGCCAGAAAAGACGCAACAGAGGAGAGAAGCCACACCAATGCCAGGAATGTGGGAAATGTTTTGCTTACAGTTCAGACTTGGCGAGGCACAAAAGACTCCACACAGGAGAGAAGCCATACCAATGCCAGGAGTGTGGGAAAGGTTTTACTGACAGTTCAGCCTTGGTGAGCCTTAAAAGACTCCACACCAGAGAGAAGCCATACAAATGTGAGGAGTGTGGGAAATGTACTGCTTCCAGTTCAGACTTGGTGAAACACAAAAGACTCCACACAGGAGAGAAACCATACCAATGCCAGGAGTGTGGGAAATGTTTTGCTTCCAGTTCAAACTTGGTGAAACACAAAAGACTCCACACAGGAGAGAAGCCATACCAATGCCAGGAGTGTGGGAAATGTTTTGCTTCCAGTTCAACCTTGGTGAAACACAAAAGACTCCACACAGGAGAGAAGCCATACCAATGCCAGGAGTGTAAGAAATGTTTTGCTGACAGTTCAACCTTGGTGAGCCACAAAAGACTCCACACAGGAGAGAAGCCATACCAATGTCAGGAGTGTAAGAAATGTTTTGCTGACAGTTCAACCTTGGTGAGCCACAAAAGACTCCACACAGGAGAGAAGCCATACCAATGCCAGGAGTGTGGGAAATGTTTTGCTTCCAGTTCAACCTTGGTGAAACACAAAAGACTCCACACAGGAGAGAAGCCATACCAATGTCAGGAGTGTAAGAAATGTTTTGCTGACAGTTCAACCTTGGTGAAACACAAAAGACACCACACAGGAGAGAAGCCATACAAATGTGAGGAGTGTGGGAAATGTTTTGCTTTCAGTTCAGCCTTGGTGAAACACAAAAGACTCCACACAGGAGAGAAGCCATATCAATGCCAGGAGTGTGGGAAATGTTTTGCTGACAGTTCAACCTTGGTGAAACACAAAAGACTCCACACAGGAGAGAAGCCATACCAATGCCAGGAGTGTGGGAAATGTTTTGCTTCCAGTTCAACCTTGGTGAAACACAAAAGACTCCACACAGGAGAGAAGCCATACCAATGTCAGGAGTGTAAGAAATGTTTTGCTGACAGTTCAACCTTGGTGAGCCACAAAAGACTCCACACAGGAGAGAAGCCATACCAATGCCAGGAGTGTGGGAAATGTTTTGCTTACAGTTCAGACTTGGTCAGGCACAAAAGACTCCACACAGGAGAGAAGCCTTACAAATGCCATGAATGTGGAAAATGTTTTACTCGGACTTCATACCTTAACCAACACCAGAGAACACATACAGGCTAAAAAACAGCCATTGTCGGAAAATGTCTGATTTCAAACAGGACCCTTTGAGAAGTTCTGCGTCAGATTTGGTGGAGCCCCGTTCTTGTCATTTGAATCTGTAAATTGGAGGTCCTGTTCTCTGGAGCAGCAGAAAGCAAGCTGTGTGTGACAATCCTTCAGAGCAGTGGTTCTCAGCCTGTGGGTCCCCAGATGTTTTGGCCTTCAACTCCCATAAATCCTAACAGCTGGTAAACTGGCCGAGATTTCTGGGAGTTATAGGCCAAAACAACTGGGGACTCACAGGTTGAGGACCACTGCTTCAGAGGGTTAAATATGATTGACTTGTCACCTCATCTGAAAAGAAATAAATCAAATGTGATTCCATCAGTTGTTCCTCTGGGCTTAATTTCCAGCTCCTTTTCCACCTTGGTTGCAAATGTCCAGTTTGTGAACGTTGTGCCCTTACAGAAACATCCTCTGTTTTCCTCCTCAGTCAGGAGTGATTAGCTTGCGTATTGTAAATAGCCGTTATGGGAGGGATCCAGAGTTAGCCTCTTCCCTTTGAAACAGTGGTTCCCAACCAGTGGTCCACGGACCACCAGTGGTTCACAAGAACTAAAATATGGTCAGCCTTCTAACCTTCCCTTCTTTTCCCTTCTTTTCTCTTGCCTTTCCTTTCCTTTTCTCTTTCCTTCCCATTCTGCCCTTTGCCATTTTTTCTTTTCCCTTCCCTTCCTTCCCTTTGCCTTTTCCCTTTCCCTTCCTTTTTCTCTCTTCTTCCCTTCCCTTCATTTCCTTTTCCTTCTTTTCTCTTCCCCTTCCTTCCGTTTTCTCTCCTCTCCTCCTTCCTTCCTTTGCCTTCTTTTCTCTTGCCTACAGTGGTTTGGGTCCACCCTATCTTTGCGATCACATCTTCCCCTATGAACCTGCACAGCCTTTAAGATCTGCTGGGAAGGCCCTTCTCTCGCTCCCGCCTCCTCACAAGCACGGTTGGTGGGGACGAGGGGGAGGGAGGGCCTTCCTTCTCAGTGGTGGCCCCCCGGCTCTGGGACTCTCTCCCCAGGGAGACCAGATGAGCGCCCACCCTGTCCATCTTCCCTAAAGACCTGAAACTTGGATGTTTCAATGTGCCTTTGATGAAGGGGTTCCTTTGCTGACCAGGCCCCCTCGCCCTAACTCATTGCCCGGCCTTGCAGCACTGTATTACCCGCCCTGCCCTTGCAACTGTTTCTGCGCTAGCCCTTTCCCGCCCTGTTAGATCTCAACATGCCCACTGTTCTCGGCTACTGGTTGATGGTGGTTGTTGTTCTTATGTTGTTATAATACTTGTTTTTTGGTTTTATTGTTTTAATGATCGAAATGCAATTGTATATTAATTGTGCTATATTTTACTCTGTTTTTGCTGGGCATAGTCCCCACGTAAGTCATCCTGAGTCCCTTTGGGGAGATGGTGGCGAAGGGACCCACGTGGACTCCAGCTCCCATCCTCCTTCCCCAGAGCAAGGCCCGGAGGGAGACCGGAGGAAGAGGGCCTCGGGTTCTCTCCAGATTTTGGGGCCTTTGGGTCCTTGGGGAGGGAGGGAGACAATATTGAACCCTGCAGGAAGTCTGGCAAGGGATTCTGCTTTTCCTGCAAGTTCAACAGCTCAGCGCTTTAACACACTTTGCGGGGGGGGGGGGGGGGGGGAGGAAGAAAAGAAGGAAGGAAGTGCCAGGTTTAAGGAGGAATGGAGTGTCAGACCAGGAAGGAGGGAGGAAGGAGGAAGACATAGAGTTCAGGGCTGGTCAAAGAAAAGAGATTTGCAGCGTCCTTCACGGAAGGAGGCCCCGGGAGCCGCAGCCAGCAGTGAGCTGCTCCTATTGTGGTTGTTGTGCCCCCAAGTCCCCCTTCCTCCCCCGGAAGTGCTGGGCAGGAGAGTGTGGCCCACCAAGGCCAGTGGGGCGCCAGGCCTCATTGTTATTATGATGTGTATTATTATTTGATAGACAAGAGGAGTCCGCAGCAAACAAGATCCCTCTGCTGGCTTTTGTATTGGGTCACACGCTGGACACTACTTCCCAAGTATCTGGGGCTATTATGATTATCTTTATCATTCTCAGTGTATTATGTTTATTCATACCGCCTTTTCCTCCCCTCCCCTCCCCGCCTGTATCCCCACCCAGTCCCCTCCCTCCCTCCCCTCACAATTATTATTATTATTATTATTAAACTTTATTTGTACCCCGCTAGCATCTCCCGAAGGACTCGATGCGGCTTACAAAGGCCAAGGCCTCAACACACAATATAACAATACAAAACAAAAGGCAAATTAAAAACAATTAAAACAGTATAAACAACAAGCAATAAACAATACACTAAAACACAATAAAACTCCGCCTAGAGAGGCTTCCTCCCTCCCTCTCTCTGGGAATCCCCCTCCCTCCAATCAAGGCTGCCCCAAAAGAAAAGAATGGAAGAACATGCGGGTCAACAATAGGGCTCCACAGTCACTTATGTATCCACCAAGACACTACACTTGGAAGGCCCTCATACTCAGACAAGGAGGGATCGCCTCAGTAAATAACCCTAATGGAGCCATGGGTTCAAATGCCATAGGTTGCTTGAGCATTCCTCCTGCAGGTAACCTTTGAGTCTCCTGCATTAAGATAAAAGGTGAAATCAAATTAGGGTGCCTTCCTTTGCCTGGCGGCTGGAATTCTCCCAAGGGAGTCTGCTTTTCCTGCCTGGCAGAAGGGGGTGGGACTAGATGGCCCATGGGGTCTCTTCCAACTCTACTATTCTAGGATTCTTTGATTTGGGTAAAAAGGTAAAAAAATGCTATGAACGTCTGATTTGGGTAAGGCAAGGGCCTCGAGAGGTGGGGGTTCCTCTCTCTGGGTGACCCCCAAAAAGAGGCTGGAGAGCGACCTGTGGAGGATGCTGTGGCTGGTGATGCTGCTTGGGGCAGAATGGGGCTGGACTCCACGACCCACTGGATGAATGGTTTTATGGCTAAAGAACACCTACCTCCTCCTCCTCCGTCTGTTTTGCTTGTGTGCTGATGGGCTAATCATCACCAGACCATCCAGGAATAAGCAACCAAAGCACCCCCAACAATGGTAATGCCATCTCAGCTTACAAACCTCCAAAGGAGACTCTTATGGACTCCCGGGAGGAGCATACTCCACTACTGAACAGCTCTTACCTTCAGGAAATTCTTTCTATTGTTTAGGTGAGACCTGCACAACTGGTCAGTGTTAGCGACTGATGGAAGAAAAGGAGAAGCAGAGTAAAAACACACACAACACTCCTGCTAGACAGACACGTGAATTCAATCCTCTCAGCCTCCTCCATCTGCGCAAGGGGACAGACTGTCTCAAAGGCAAGTAGATTCCAAACCTCAAAACACTGCAGAGTCCTGGTCAGTTTCACAGCCTCTGGCCTTGCAAAGTATCTCATCTCTTTGAATAAACACTCTTGAGTTCTGACTTTCATCCAAAGTCCTTGGAGGTTTTATTCTTGATTTATTCACTACTCATAACTATTTACAGGTCTTCTCTTCATATACAAAGATACTCACAAACACACAAGGATGGTGATGGATTACACATGCTGACACTTAGGGCAAGGCCTCCAACAAATGGCAGACAGGAAGTCACATGGCAGAGAAGGAAGGGCACATGCAAGCCCCTCCCATGCTTCCCTCCAGAGGACAGGAAATGCCTCAGCTGTCCCTCTAGGATCATCTTCTCTGTTTCCTTAACCCTTTAGAGGACTGTGCTGTGAACACATATCTACTGAGAACTGTATGGTTACACACTGGAAATCTGTGTAACGCACTCCTATCTATTCCATCTTTTTCTACATGGCAGTCAGGGGGTCCTATTAACCCAAAAAACATTGGGTGGCCGACTCCTCCCTCCCTGCCAAGGGAGAAGCCCTTCCTTCTTTTCTCCAAGCTAAACCTACCCAGCTGTCTCTCTCAGCCCTTCTCTACATCCTGTCTCTGGAAATATTCTAACCTGTCAATATTCATCTTGAATTGTGCTACTGAGAAACAGAGACAGAATTATTCCAGGTGAGATCTCAACAAAGCAGAAGAAAGGAGGCTGTGACTTCTTTGGATATAGACAGTCAGCTCCTATTGGTACAGCCTAGAATCACATTGGCATTTATAGCTGCCACGTCACACTCTGTTTTTAAAAAATAATTCAGATTCAAAGACATGAAAGTAAAACTAAAACATGTTCATACAAATTACAACGTTGGCATTTAAAAAAAAGTACAGTAGAGTCTCACTTATCCAAGCTAAATGGGCTGGCAGAAGCTTGGATAAGCGAGTATCCTGGATAATAAGGAGGGATTAAGGAAGAGCCTATTAAACATCAAATTAGGTTATGATTTTACAAATTAAGCATCAAAACATGTTTTGCAACAAATTTGACAGAAAAAGCAGTTTAATACGCAGTAATGTTATGTTGTAATTACTGTATTTACGAATTTAGCACCAAAATATCACGATATATTGAAAACATTGACTACAAAAATGGCTTGGATAATCCAGAAACTTGGATAAGCGAGGCTTGGATAAGTGAGATTTTACTGTAATTCAGAAACATAAAAGACTCAACGCCACATACCCACAGAAGAACAAAACTAATAGAAAAATTAATCTACAAAACTCTTGCTGCATGCTGATTTTTATGTATGTTTATTCCCATTAAATGCTGTTCTATGTTTACTCTTTGATTTTTAACTGTATTAAACTAATTCCTAAAACCCACAATACACAAATGTCCCCTCATTGCTATAACTAGTGAATTCGTAGGTCCCAATCTCGCTTGTAGTTAGACAAATATTTCCCTTTCTCAACTTTGAAGATTTGTCTATCTCAACAGATTCAAGAATCTTCATCAGCTGATGTCATCATTCTTTGTCTTCCATTTTCTAAACTTAGGGAGAGATGCTGTGTATCCTAATGGACACTTTGCCAATGGTAGTGACTGAACAGTCTCAATTACTAACGGGGGATTACTCTAAGCAGTTATTATTACTACTACTACTACTACTACTAATATTACTACTATATTTATTTATAGTCTGCTTTATATCTCCCGAAGGAGATCCAAAGCGGCTCACAAGGAAAAGTATAACCACTTAATTTACCGATTTTTGTCAAAGTCCAACAGTCAGATGTCAGGAATACATTTACAACATTTCATAAAATAACAACCAAGAATGCAAGAATACAAACCAAAGAGAGAATTCCAAAGTCAAGCCAGAGAGGCAGGGATGCAAACTGAAGTCCAAGTCCATAAATTAAGCCAAGCAGTCAGTCCAGAATTCAAAGTCAATGACTCAGGATACAGTGGAGACCAGAACAGGATTATAAGAACAAGGCTTGAGTCCAGAATTCTATCCAAGGAGCAGCAGAGCCAAGATCCAGGGCAAGATGTATGACGTTATCTGCTACAAAAGAACTATTCTTTTCCAGAACCCTTTTCTCATGAGATCTCAGCTGCTGCTCATTTCAGAAAGCCTTTAAAGATCATCCCCAGAAGCAGTCAAGCCAGAACACACACACTGCTGTACATGACAGATAAGGAGCAAGGTGGAGGCCTTCCTTTTTCTGTCAATTGTCTCATTTTTTTCTGCCTGGGACCCTTGAGTGGGGAATTTTTTTCAGTAGAACTAGGAAACATGCAGGCAGGTCTCCTCTTGCTGTGTGTGTGTTCTTTGATGACTAATGCATGTTGAACCTTGTGTGCAGCTCTTTCCGCATCCCATGCATTTATGTGGCTTTATGTACAAATATGTAAGGGGAAGTCATAGGGAGGAGGGAGCAAGCTTGTTTTCTGCTGCCCTGCAGACTAGGACATGGAACAATGGCTTCAAACTACAAAAAAGGAGATTCCACCTGAACATCAGGAAGAACTTCCTCACTGTGAGGGCTGTTCAACAGTGGAAATCTCTCCCCCGGGCTGTGTTGGAGGCTCCTTCTTTGGAGACTTTTAAGCAGAGGCTGGATGGCCATCTGTCGGGGGTGCTTTGAATGCAATTTCCTGCTTCTTGGCAGGGGGTTGGACTGGATGGCCCATGAGGTCTCTTCCAACTCTACTATTCTATGATTCTATGATTCTCCCCTGTGTGGGTCCTTTGATGGGAATGCAGATGTTCATTCTGACTGAAGCTCTTTCCACATTCCATGCATTTATGTGGCTTCTCCCCTGTGTGGGTCCTTTGATGGATACGCAGAGTCATACTGTGACGGAAGCTCTTTCCACATTCCATGCAGTTATGTGGCTTCTCCCCCCGGTGTGCGTCCTTTGATGGGTACGCAGACTTCCACTCTTTCTGAAGCTCTTACCACATTACATGCATTTATGTGGCTTCTCCCCTGTGTGGGTCCTTTGATGGATACGCAGATGTCCACTCTGACTGAAACTCTTTCCACATTCCATGCATTTATGTGGCTTCTCTCCTGTGTGGGTCCTTTGATGGATACGCAGATGTCCACTCTGACTGAAACTCTTTCCACATTCCATGCATTTATGTGGCTTCTCCCCAGTATGGGTCCTTTGATGGGTATGCAGACTCACACTGTAACTGAAACTCTTTCCACATTCCAAGCAGTTATGTGGCTTCTCTCCTGTGTGGATCCTTTGATGGGTACGCAGATTTTGTCTCTCACTGAAGCTCTTTCCGCATTCCATGCATTTATGTGGCTTCTCTCCTGTGTGGGTCCTTTGATGGATACGCAGAGTCAAACTGTGACTGAAGCTCTTTCCACATTCCATGCACTTATGTGGCTTCTCTCCTGTGTGGGTCCTTTGATGGATACGCAGATTTCCACTCCGACTGAAGCTCTTTCCACACTGCATGCATTTATGTGGCTTCTCCCCTGTGTGTATCCTTTGATGAAAATGCAAATGTTGCCACTGGCTGAAACACTTTCCGCATTCCATGCATTTATATGGTTTTTCCCCTGTGTGGTTTCTTCGATGGGTATCCAGACCCGCACTGTTACTGAAGGTCTTTCCACATTCCATGCATTTATGTGGCTTCTCCCCTGTGTGGGTCCTTTGATGGATACGCAGAGTCATACTGTGACGGAAGCTCTTTCCACATTCCATGCAGTTATGTGGCTTCTCCCCGGTGTGCGTCCTTTGATGGATATGCAGTTGCCCACTCTTTCTGAAGCTCTTACCACATTCCATGCATTTATGTGGCTTCTCCCCTGTGTGGATTCTTTCATGGGAATGCAGATGTCCACTCTGACTGAAGCTCTTTCCACATTCCATGCATTTATGTGGCTTCTCTCCTGTGTGGGTCCTTTGATGGATACGCAGACTTGCACTGTGACTGAAGTTCTTTCCACATTCCATGCATTTATGTGGCTTTTCCCCAGTGTGGGTCCTTTGATGGGAACGCAGACTCGCACTCTGACTGAAGCCCTTTCCACATTCTATGCATTTATGTGGCTTCTCCCCTGTGTGGGTTCTTTGATGGAAATGCAAATTTCCACTCTGACTGAAGCTCTTTCCACATTCCATGCATTTATGTGGCTTCTCCCCGGTATGGATCCTTTGATGGGTATGCAGTTGTCCACTGTGACTGAAGCTTTTTCCACATTCCATGCATGTATGTGGCTTCTCCCCTGTATGGGTCTTTTGATGGGCACGCAGACTCTCACAGTAACTGAAGCTCTTTCCACAGTCCATGCATTTATGTGGTTTCTCCCCTGTATGGATCCTTTGATGGGTGTGCAGATGTCCACTCTGACTGAAGCTCTTTCCACATTCCATGCATGTATGTGGCTTCTCTCCTGTATGGGTCCTTTGATGGTTACTCAGACCCGCACTCTGACTGAAGCCCTTTCCACATTCTATGCATTTGTGTGGCTTCTCCCCTGTGTGGATCCTTTGATGGGTACGCAGATCTCCACTCTGACTGAAGCTCTTTCCACATTCCATGCATTTATGTGGCTTTTCTCCTGTGTGGGTCCTTTGATGGGTACGCAGATGTGAACTCTGATTGAAGCTCTTTCCACATTCCATGCATTTATATGGCGTCTCTCCTGTGTGCGTCCTTTGATGGGTACGCAGATTTGATCTGTTACTGAAGCTCTTTCCACATTCCAGGCATGTATGTGACTTCTCTCCTGTGTGAGTTCGCTGATGTTCAGTAAGAGAACTTTTCCCAATGAAACATTTCCCATAGTCCATACAATTATGTCGCTTCTCCCCTGTTTGTGATTTTGACAAAGAATTGAGATTTTCCATTCTTTTACCTTTATGATTCAAATATTATGCCAGAAGTTCACAGAACAGGACAAGATTTCATCTTCTCAGTCTTTGTATTGCTGTAGTCTTCTTTTCTCTTTACTAAGCCACATTTTTTACAGCACACTCCTCCCTTTCCTCCTTGAATACACAGGTATGTAGCTTAAAATATATTTTCTCCCATCAATTTCCTGTTCTTGTCAGTGCTGTATACATTCATTTTAGACCTACGGCAAAGGGCAGAGTTTTCTTCACAATGTTCATTCAGAGGTTACCTGCCAGAGAAATGAGAGGAAAATCTCATCAGGAGTTGAACAGAGAAAGATCTCACTGGACATGAAGAACAATAGCCTAGTGCTGTAGCAAATGCAAGGGAAGAGAGAAAGATTGGTCCAACTCAGAAAAGCCAATTGCCCAACAAAGAAAAATCCTTGCTCAGATACAAAGGGGATGGTGGCCCAAGATTCTGTAAAAGAGATTGCTTGCACTAGCACAAAGGTTACAAAGATTGCAATCCTATCAGGAAAGTTGAGATAAATCACTGTTCTTATCTTAGCTGCTTCTAACGTACAAGGGACTTCTTGAAAGCATGAAGTTGAATAAACACCAGACTTTGCCAATTCAGCCTTCATCGAAAAGCAGTACTTTGACTTTATTTACAAAATAAATAGGCTGGAGAGCAGCTGCAATGAATCACTGCAATGAATCACTCTTACCAGGAGGTCATGAGTTCAAGGCCCGCTCGGAGCCTATGTTTGTTTGTCTTTGTTCTATGTTAAAAGGCATTGAATGTTTGCCTATATGTGTAATGTGATCCGCCCTGAGTCCCCTTCAGGGTGAGAAGGGCGGAATATAAATGCTGTAAATAAATAAATAAATAAATAAAATATAGAGCACAATCTCAGATCATGTCCGATCAAATCTTAACATGCTGGATGAAGCACGCTCATCTTGTTTTCCAGCCAGTACAAAAAACTCCAAAAGTGAGACTCTACCCATTCTGCACATCCCTTATTGTTTTAATCTTTGCATTACTGAAACCATACTGTTTAAACTATAAGCAATTTTCACACCATGTAATATTACATAGTGACAAATCCAATCTCTGTAAGGGAAGACCTCTAATAATATGGTCAGCATAGAAAGGGGCCAAGGTTGCAAAGCATTTCCTGCCTAGATCCCGCTTCCTCACACCCCAGAACTTGAGTTACCATCTGTGTGGACAGATCATCCCAAGTGATCAGTCTTGGGAGAAAAATATTTCATTGTCCTGTGGATTTCGTCCAGCTAAGGAAAAAGATATTTACCTGATCCTCTCTTTCCCTGCAGCGCGATCCCTGCCCTACATTTCTGAAACATTCTAAAACTTGTGTGTGTGTGAGTGGGGGGTAACAGTGGCAAATGTGTTTTATCATTATAGCAAGTTCCATCCTGCTATCTCTAAAAATGAGGGAGAACGGAGCCCTGGAAGCTCCCTCCCTTGCTCAATTACATAAGGAAAAAAGTAATGAAAATTTACTTTGCCAGTATGCAGCCTTGCTTCACCTCACGTGTAGCACTAATTCTAGAACTGAGATGGCCTTCCTCAGAGCATCCAATTTGACAAACAATACTGATGTACAGTTGTCTAATTAGAAACAATCGATATTCAAAGACCTCGACTTGGATTTCTGGTTTCGGAATGGTGGCAGACTCTGTCCATAGTCATTAGCAAGATAAGTGCCTCCAGCGAGCTCAAAATAAGAGCAGGAGTTCACCTGGCACATAAATAAGCCAAAAAGAAGTGCGGACCTTTGCAAATTTGGCAACAGTGGTAGTGACAGGGGAAGTTGTGATCTTGTGAGAGTCTCCCGGAGAACTGCATCTCCCTAGATGGATCACCACTGAGGGGAAGAAAGAAGGGAGAGACATGCACGGACATAATCATTGCAGCTCTTTTCAGCAATACTGCCGACCCCCAACCAACTTTCCCAACCTAATTACTTTCCCTTGGAATCAAAGAGTATTTAAAGGAGGAGGAGGAAATGAAACTCTCTACCAGAAAGTAAGTACTCTCTACCAGAAAGTATTTGATTATAATGATTTACACTGTTACCCTATTGGAGAAACAGCAAAAACAAGAATAAATGAGAAAGCCAAATTTTTGAAAAGGAAGATAAAGTGCAGTTCTTCTTGTTAAGAAACAGGTAGAGTCTCAATGCAACCATGATTTGGACTAGAGTGAAAAGAGAAAAGAGGAAGATTTTTCAGTGTGACCTTGAATTAAAAAGACGTCATAACAGCTCATCTATACACATAATAAGAGAAAATGTGTTTGTGTGTATGTGTGTATAGAAAGCTAGGAGCATAGAAGTTCATGTCATGTTGGAACTGTATCCAGATTAGATTAAAAAGCCATAGAATACAGTAATAGAGAAAGTCATGACAACACTGAATTGAAGTCACCTCAAAGATACATAAAATCCAATCACATCAGGACTTTTCAGGGGCCGGGCTGTGGCGCAGCTGGCTAGTAACCAGCTGCTATAAATCACTACTGACCGAGAGGTCATGAGTTTGAAGCCCGGGTCGGGTTAAGCCTCCGACCATTAATAGCCTCGGCTTGCTGTTGACCTATGCAGCCCCGAAAGACAGTTGCACCTGTCAATTAGGGAAATTTAGGGACGCTTTATACGGGAGGCTAATTTACAACACCATAAAACTGCCAGCAAAACACGAGGAAAGGAATGAGGAAGTACAGCCACTACTGGACGGTGAAGTAACAGCTCCCCCTGTGGCCGGAATGGTGAAAGCTGGAAAAATTTTAAAAATGCCTCTGAGTCTTGTCTAATGTATGTGGTTTGTCTGTTGGCATTGAATGTTTGCCATATATGTGTTCATTGTAATCCGCCCTGAGTCCCCTTCGGGGTGAGAAAGAAGGGCGGAATATAAATACTGTAAATAAATAAATAAATAAATATACTGCATGGCAATAACCATCCAGAACTGCATAGACTTAAAAGATTTCCTTTCCTCATAGTGACTTCATAGTGGCAACCAGAGGAAAAGAAGTTCAATTTGTCTATAAATAAAACTTTTTGATTTGACAAGTACAGTCTCCGATCTGTCCTTTGTGCTGTGCTGCCTTCCAGTTCATTCATTTAAGCACGGAGGCAGAACATGTACCAATGGGTCTTAATAATATTAACATTAATATTAAGAACAACAGTTATTCTGGGACCATAAGCTGAGTCTGAGAGAGGAGTGCCTCCCCATGACAGCTGATGTGTACTAATCGGTCTTAATATTAATATTAAGAACAACAGTTATTCCGGGACCCTAAGCTGGGTCTGAGGGAGGAGTGCCTCCCCATTACATCTGATGTGTACCAATCGGTCTTAATATTAATATTAAGAACAACAATTATTCTGGGATCCTAAGCTGGGTCTGAGAGAGGGCTGCTTCCCCATGACAGCTGACGTGTACCAATGGGTCTTAATAATCATAGAATCATAGAATAGTAGAGTTGGAAGAGACCACATGGGCCATCCAGTCCAACCCCCCGCTAAGAAGCAGGAAATCGCATTCAAAGCACCCCCGACAGATGGCCATCCAGCCTCTGCTTAAAAGCCTCCAAAGAAGGAGCCTCCACCACAGTCTGGGGGAGAGAGTTCCACTGTCGAACAGCTCTCACAGTGAGGAAGTTCTTCCTGATGTTCAGGTGGAATCTCCTTTCCTGTAGTTTGAAGCCATTGTTCCCTTGCGTCCTAGTCTGCAGGGCAGCAGAAAACAAGCTCCCTCCCTCCTCCCTTTGACTTCCCTTCACGTATTTGTACATGGCTATCATGTCTCCTCTCAGCCTTCTCTTCTGCAGGCTAAACATGCCCAGCTCTCTAAGCCGCTCCTCATAGGGCTTGTATTACAATATTACTCTGGAGAAGACACAAACGTTTAAAAAGTTGGTGGGCTAAAAGGGGTCAAAATGCCCTTCGTGTGTGGCAATTTTCACCCCTCTAGCCCAAAAACCCGGACCTGGGGGGGGGGGGGGGGTGAGCCTTGGAAGCCCATTGTAGCAAATGGTCTGGAAATTTTCATTTTTTTCGTAAGCCAGACTAAAATTCTGTTAGCATAGGCGCCCCATTTTCGTTAGCAGGAACAAATACGAAAATGAGATGAAACAAATGAAACTACGCAAAACAAACAGCAATTCCATACAAAAGCACAACACTAATGTTCGCTTACACAGACAGCCTCCTACTTCCACAAACAGCTTTAACCCACAGTGCTGGGGAGCCACCAAAACTCTCCCTCCACTAACATTGCAGGTTACAGTGAGCACCACATCCTTGGGTTCCGTTCTCTCGCCATTGGTGTGGAATTTGCATGACCACGCCCACTGCCTCTCACTTAACCCTTTCCTATTCTTTTTTATTGTGCAGAGCAAACAGAGGAAATGATCAGAACTGAACAAGGGTTTGGGGGACTGACTCAACAGAATGGAAGTGGTAGTTCACCCTGCATCAAGTCACAGCACTGTGACCCCCACTGACAATGGGCCTGGACCACATTTGGCACACAGAGCCCTCATGACCAGGTTTGGGGGGAACTGACCTTGCAGTTCACCCACATTCTTATGCGTTTTCTAATGGGAGCATTAATAAAAACAACAGGAAAGACTGGCTTTTTTCTAAGAAATAGAGCTGCAAATTACCAAACTGATATTACCTAACACCCCAAAACAAACAAATAACCGGATCCCCAAGCTAGTTGATTTATAAAACATTTTCCTGAAGCATTGCCAAATATAGGAGTTTGTTTATAAAACTTATTGAAATACGACATCTATTGGATAAAAGTGCTTACATAGCAAATCCAACGTTCAGTTTAGAAGTTATGAAACCACTGGAAATTCTGAATGTGTTAATCCATAGTGCCAACAATAAACTGGATCAAAAAAATACCATAGTGAAGAATTCTCTAGTGGCCCCCAAAGAATGACAATGGAAATTAGAAAAGCAATATGAGAAGGGGGAGCCAAATAAGGAGGAAACAATGGAAGGAGAAATTGAAGATAAACCAAAAGTCACAAAGAAGGAATCCAGAGGGAACCATTACGGGACGAACGCCAGACAGAAATACAGTAGAGTCTCACTTATCCAACATAAACAGGCCGGCAGAATGTTGGATAAGCAAATATGTTGGATAATAAGGAGGGATTAAGGAAAAGCCTATTAAACATCAAATTAGGTTATGATTTTACAAATTAACCACCAAAACATGTTATACAAGAAATTTGAAAGAAAAAGTAGTTCAATACGCAGTAATGCTATTTAGTAATTACTGTATTTACAAATTTAGCACCAAAATATCACGATATATTGAAAACATTGACTACAAACACATTGTCTACTAAAAGGCAGTCTTGTTGGATAATCCAGAACATTGGATAAGTGAATGTTGGATAAGTGAGACTCTACTGCAGGGGTCCCCAAACTAAGGCCCGGGGGCCACATGCAGCCCACGGAAGCTATTTATCCGGCCCCTGTAGCGGTGGCTCCCTCCTCCTCCTCCGAGGAAGCCACGTGCAGCCTGGTGCGCACCTTCCAAAGCTTTGCTTGTTTATAATGGTATTTTAATTATTCTTTTATTAATTATTAAATTATTAAGGGGTGCTTTGCTAGTCCTTTTGGTGCACAAAGGCAGAAGGAGGTTGAACTAGCTGGCCCAAGGGGTCTCTTCAAACCCTCTTTATTATTATTATTATTATTGACACAAGTACACAGTATAACACAGCAAACGAGATGTATATGCTAGATTTCATGTCACAAAATCACAAGTCGAACACTTCCCAAGCACTTAGGACTGTGTGATTTATTATTATTATTATTTTATTATGACACAGCAAACAAGATTATTATTATTATTATTATTATTATTAACATTGAAACTGGGTGCCCATCTGTCAGGGGTGCTTTGCTTGTGCTTTTGGTGTGCAAAGGTAGAAGGGGGTTGGACTAAATGGCCCAAGGGGTCTCTTCCAACCCTCTTTATTATTAATATTATGATTATGATTATTATTAACATTAAGGCTGTATTTGTTCCCATTTTATTGGTTTACTTCAAAATAAGATATGTGCAGTGTGCATGGGAATTTGTTCATAGTTTTTTTTTTTTAAAAAAAACCCCGTAGTCTGGCCCTCCAACAGTCTGAGGGACCGTGAACTGACCCCCTGTTTAAAAAGTTTGGGGACCCCTGCTCTACTGTATAGTGATATACCATACAGCTGGAATAAGAGAAGCCTCAAATTAATAAGGGAGATACTACAGGTCTGCAACTTCCCCTACTGAAACAGGGGACCAGTTGCTCAATTCAGGAGAATCTATCGCTGAGCTCTGGGTTTCTAACTCTTCAACTCAAAAGAGGTTGGGAAAATGACTACAGTATATCAGTTTGATGGAGAGATTCATGGGGTGAATGTTGGACTTGAATCACTCAGTCCATTGTCCAAGTACCAAAACTACTTAGAGCTGTTTGCTGAGGCAGGGAGGAGGCTGCAGCTATATAAATGGAAGGTAAAAATCCCATATGTCGAGAGTTAAAAAATGTGAAGAATGGCTAAGTAAACTTGAACAGCAAGAAATATCTGGGACAGGATTAATTGGGAAAATATACAATGGATTAATAAGTGAGGAAATAGGGTTGAAGTTGTTAGAAAAGGTATGGGGAGGAGATCTAGGGCCTCTGATGGAAAAGAGATTTAAAGATGGGCTTAAAGCCAACCTTAAAAACTGCGACACTGAGAACTGGGAAGCCCTGGCCTTTGAGCGCTCTAGCTGGAGGTCAGCTGTGACCAGCAGTGCTGTGGAATTTGAAGGGCTGTGGAATTTGAATGGAGGGCAAAAGGGAGAAACGTGCCAAGAGGAAGGCACATCAAGCCAACCCTGACCAGGACCACCTTCCATCTGGAAACCGATGTCTTCACTGCGGAAGAACATGTGGGTCAAGAATAGGGTTCCACAATCACCTCCGTACCCACCGCCAGAACACTACACCTGGAAGACAATCTTCCTCGGGCAACGAGGGATCGTCTAACTCAAAAATCAAGGTGGGTTATGTGTTTGTAAAATGTTGATTGTTTTGTGTTCTGTTTACACTGTAAGTTGTTAATGTATGTAAATAAAAAATGTATCTAAAAAAGTGAAAAAGGGCAGTTTGTTGTTGTTATTGTATTTATACCCCGCTGTACCTTACCAAAGGGGACTCAAAGCGACTTGACATGAAAATATTTGTATACAATTTAAACTATACAAATATACAAACATTAAATCAGAATTAAACACCTATAGCACTAAAAAATTCAGTTAATATCCATCCAAAAACCACAGCACCCGCTAACCTGATCTTAAAAACCATCATCTTCAAAAGCCTGCCTGGATAAAGAAGTTTTAGCCTGCCGCCAGGAGGACAACAGGGAGGGGGCCGTTCTGGCTTCCCACGGCAAGGAGTTCCAGAGGTGAGGGGCATTTGCCACCAAGAAGGAAGGCCCTCTCTCTCGTTCCCACCAATCAAGCTTGAGATGGAGGAGGGACCGAGAGAAGGAAGGAAGGGCCTCTCCTGAAGGGGATCTCAGGGCCGGGCAGGTTCATCCAAGGGGATGTGGTCAGCCAAACAGCCTGGACCTGAACCATCTAGGGTTTGAAAAGTCATCACCAGCACTTTGAATTGTGCCCAGTAACAGACTGGCAGCCAGTGGAGGGGGGATGTCCGGTCTCTGCAGCCAACCCCTGGTTAGCAACCTGGCTTCACCTTTTTGGACCAATCGAAGTTTCCCTCCATTCGTCAGAGGCAGCCCCACATAGAGCGCATTACAGTCATCCAGGCGGGATGTAACTAAGGCATGGACCACCGTGGCCAGATCTGGCTTCTCAAGGAACGGGCGCAGTCGGCACGTAAGTTTTAATTGTGCAGAGGTCCTCCTGGCCACCGCAGACACCTGGGCCTCCAGGTTCAAGTCAAGAGGCAGGACAGAATCATCTGGCTATTCCAAAAGGATTTCTGCCTCTTGATGCTCAGGTGTCAGCCGTGGCCAGGAGGGCCTTTGCACCATTAAAACTTGTGCGCCAGCTGCAACCATATCTCGTGAAGTCTGATCTGGCCACGGTGGTCCATGCCTTAGTTACCTCTAGATCAGACTATTGCAATGCACTCTACGTGGGGCGGCCCTTGAATACGGTCCGGAAACTTCAACTGGTCCAGCGATCGGCAGCCAGACTACTAACCAGAGCGAATTACAGGGACCAGTCAAATCCCCCTGTTTGGAGCTCCACTGGCTGCCGTTCATTTTCCGGTCCCAATTCAAGGTGCAGGTCATCACCTACAAAGCCTTGAACGGCATCTAAATTTCTCACCTTTTACAGTAGAGTCTCACTTATCCAACATAAATGGGCTGGCAGAATGTTGGATAAGCAAATATGTTGGATAATAAGGAGGCATTAAGGAAAAGCCTATTAAACATCAAATTAGGTTATGATTTTACAAATGAAGCACCAAAACATCATGTTATACAACAAATTTGGCAGAAAAAGTAGTTCAATACGCAGTAATGCTATGTAGTAATTACTGTATTTATGAATTTAGCACCAAAATATCACAATATATTGAAAACATTGACTACAAAAATGCGTTGGATAACCCAGAACGTTGGATAAGCGAGTGTTGGATAAGTGAGACTCTACTGTACTTTGTGTGGTTTTAGAAGTACGCCCCGATGTATTTGATTTTTCATTATTTGGATTGTCTTTCTCAGGCACTGAACGTTTGGCGATCTTTTGTTGCTCACCACTGCCAATCAATCAATCAATCAATCAAGAAGTATAAATAAATATAAACAAATAAGTCCAAGGGAGCGGGAAGGGCTGCGGAGATCCCTAGAATTCAGATGAGCAGAGCAGGGAATCCTTGGGGCCTGCTCTGGACTGGGCGCCCTGAGTCTCCCCGGCCACAGAATCCATCCTCAGGGAAGGAACGAGAGGAGGAAGGCGCATGCGCAGGGGCGCAGGCACGGGCCGGAGGGCAGAGCAGGCCGCAGCCTCCCCGGGACAGACAGACAGACCAAGACCGGACAAGGGGGGGAGGGGCGGGGGAGGGGAGCGAGGGGACATAGCCCCCCCCCCCCACACACTCACTCGGGGACCCCCCCCCCCCAACGCACACTCACCCCTTCCTCCTCCTCCTCCGCCTCCTTCCTCTCTCCCGCTCTCTCTCCGAAAGGCCTCCTCTGTCCCTCCTCCTCCGGAAGTGACCTCTCGTCCTGAGCCCCTCTAGGAAGAGGCCTCCCTTCCTCGCTGGACTTCCGCCCGGGCCTAACATGGCAAGATGCCCATAGAGGGGCGGGGCTTCGCGGCCGTTGAACGGAGCCCGGCACAGACAGAGAGAGGCGCTCCTCCTTTCTTTTCTTCCCAACGCCCAGAATCCACCAATGGGAATTCGCCTTTCTCCCTGACGTCATCAGTCTCCGGGCAGAATCTCCCCGGCCCTTTTTTCCGCCATTAACGGCCATTCCGGGGACGCGCCAATGGGAATCGGGTTCCTGTGGTGGCGTCACCGGTCTCCAGGCAGACCCGCCCTCGCCTTCCTGCCTGCGGGTCACGTGACTGGCTGAGCGACCGTTGGGAACGTCGAGGCCTAAAAGCCGGGTGAGAGGAGAGGAGCGGGCGGGGGGCGGATGGGACCTTTTTACCTTCCGCGAGGAGAGGGGTCGAGGGCCGGGGAGGAAGGGAAGGGGCCTCTCTCTTGACAGACACGGAGGGATTCAAGGCTTGTACTTCGAAGGGGCCCGGGCTGTGGCGCAGGCTGGGGAGCAGCCAGCTGCAACAAATCACTCTGACCAAGAGGTCATGAGTTCGAGGCCAGCTCGGAGCTGCGTTTGTCGCTGTCTTTGTTCTCTGTTAAGGCATTGAATGTTTGCCTTTATGTGTAATGTGATCCGCCCTGAGACCCCTTCCGGGTGAGAAAGAAGGGCGGAATAGATATACAGTAGAGTCTCACTTATCCAACGTTCTGGATTATCCAACGCATTTTTGTAGTCAATGTTTTCAATATATCGTGATATTTTGGTGCTAAATTCATAAATACTGTAATTACTACATAGCATTACTGCTTATTGAACTACTTTTTCTGTCAAATTTGTTGTATAACATGATGCTTTGGGGCTTAATTTGTAAAATCATAACCTAATTTGATGTTTAATAGGCTTTTCCTTAATCTCTCCGTATTATCCAACGTTCTGCTGGCCCGTTTACGTTGGATAAGCGAGACTCTACTGTACTGTAAATAAATAAATAAAAGTCATACAGACAACAAGGCCTGAGAGGACACACCTTGACATTCTAGGAATCGGTATAGACGACTCTTTACAGTCTTTGTGACTAAGTTACGTGTTCAGTTTGTACTTCAATCAAAGGGCAAGGTCAAGGGGTTCCCCTAAGACTCATCTTGTGCTAGGCTCATTATGTAATTATGTATATACATATAATAATACAGACTCTGGGGGTCGGGGCTCCCCTCCATTTCTGAGCTGAAGAGCCAGAGCCACGTGGCCTCGGACATGACTGCATGGAGCGCCCTTACCTTCCAGCCGGAGCGGTACCTATTGATCTACTCACATTTGCATGTTTTCAAACTGTTAAGTTGGCAGAAGCTGGAGCTGGCAGCGGGAGCTCACTCCCCAGATTCTAATCTTTCGGTCAGCAAGTTCAGCAGCTCAGTGCTTTAACACGCTGCTCCACAGTGGGGGGGGGGGGGGGGGGAGGCAAGGGAAAATTCTTACCAACAGAAATGGGTTTTAATTCTTCCACCTTTGTGGGTCTTTTTGTATCTCTTTCCACACTTTTTCATAGTTGTTCTTAAATGATTCAGTTTCTGTTTGTCATCTGGATTTCCAAATATTTTACTTTAGTGGTTATTTCATTTTTGACTCTTGTTTCAAAGTCTCTTGGTTCTTCTTTCCAAGAAAGGCTCTGGATCATCTTGCATCCGCTGAAGGAAGGAATCCTGGGGGGAGAGTGTGGATTGGGACTGAATGAGAGCTCAATGGAAGGCCGGGTGAGGCCAGGTGGGTTTGGAGGCTCCAGAAGCAGAGGCCCAAGGGAAAGGAGGGCTCGGGAATAAACCGAGGGCCTGTTTCTTAACCTTCCAAGAAAAAGCCTCCCAAAACCCGTTTGTTTCATACTGCCTTTCTTTCACAGAGGAAATATGATTTTTGGCTGAGAATTTCGGAGTAGAGCCTGTGGAGGGATTTCTTCCTCTTGAAAGAAAGAAGAGGAGGAAAAGCATCTTGGATACGGTTGGGTTCTTCATCAGAGTGGTTCCAACATGGAGAGACCCAACTCACGTGGGCCTGAAGCAGGACCTGGGGGCAGTGGGGAATCCTGGGAAAGAACCAGACATGAGTCCCTGAGTGTGGACCTTGACAGCTCGGACACACAGCGCCAGCGCTTCAGGCAGTCCTCCTACCAAGAGGGTGAAGGACCCAGAGGGGTTTGCAGTCGTCTCCACGATCTGTGCCGCCAGTGGCTGAAGCCAGAGCAGCACACCAAGGCCGAGGTGCTGGACCTGGTGACCCTGGAGCAGTTCCTGAGCATCCTGCCCCCAGAGATGGGGAGCTGGGTCCGAGAGTGTGGGGCAGAGACCTGTTCCCAGGCGGTGGCCCTGGCGGAAGGCTTCCTCCTGAGTCGGGCCGAGGACAAGGAGCAGGAAGGACAGGTGAGAGCATTCCCTCTGGGTTTCACTAACCTGGGGGCTGATGGACAGGTTGAACGACACCCTGCCTTTCTTCCAAGATGGGACCGATGTGGTGGATAAGCAGGGCCTGCTCCCTCGGCCTCTCTCCCCACCTGCTCTGCCCCTCCATCTCTACCGTCAGCTTGGTTGATGCTCTGCTCAAGATAGAACATAGACAATGATGGGAGGGGGAGGGGGGCATTGGTTCCAAACTAGGTTCCCATCTCAGAGTTATTCTTTCCAAGAAGGTCTGTAGGTCTGTGATATTTCTGAACTTTTTCCAAGCTGCTTCTGGAACACTCTGTGCTCTTCCAGGCCCCTAATAACTCCATGGCAGTCCTTGCACCAGAGGAATCTCCACCAGACACCACCCAGAGTCTCAGGGAGAAGGAGCTGAAGCGGGAAGGAGACGGGGCTGCCGCCTTGCAGGGTGAGAAGGAACTCTTCTGGGAGTTTTGGGGTTTTGTGCCAGTGGAAATCCCGCTTTGGGGGGATGATTGCACACCCACAGTTTGAGCTTCAGAAGGTGAACATGCCAGATCATTTCGCCTTGAGAGGGGTATATATCTTAAACTTGTGTCCTTTGTGTGATGTTTTATGTACTTTGATATGTATTTTATAGAAAGGCAGTTTTAATGTGGATCTTTTATAGAAAGATGTATCTTTGTTGAATTGTGGCAATGTTCGTGTTTTTAAAATTGTGTTGTAACCCGTCTCGAACTGCAAGGAGAGGGGAGTAAGAAATAAATAATTATCATTTTTTATTTTTATATGTAGGCATTGGGTTGCTAAAGGTGTCATTTCAATTTGATTTGCAATTTTCTTTCTTGCAATACGACTGAAAATACAGCCTTCAGTATCTTCCCAGGTGGGACCTTAAGCGAAGATAAGCCCTGAAACTGAGCTGGAAGACAAATAGACAGCAAAGGATCATTTAGTCAATTGAAACACCAAGCCCAATACAAGTTTCACTTGAACATCCTCGCAGCACTGCTTGTGAGATAAAGTCCTAAACCCTAACATTGTACATCTTCGTGTGCTGTTGAATGCCCCTGTGTTCTTAGGGTCCTTTCCTCATCGGTTTCTTTATAGGACTGCAATTGTCATCTCTGAGGCATGTTTATGTGACCAGCTTTCTACCCCTTGCTCTGTCTCCAGGGTCTGGAATGATGCTGTTGCCGAATCCGTCATTTCTCCCCCTTTGCGATGGACTGGGACTGAGTCAGGTAAGCAGAAGGATTCCTGGAGGACTGGGGAGGACTGGGAGGAGGACTGGGCCTGCCGGGGTGCCTTTTGCTCCAGGCTTAACTATCAAACATTTGTTGAAACTGACATGATTGAATGAGTTTCCTTAGAAGTGAAATATTGAAGGCACAATTGCAAATATTTGCAACAAGGAGGGGAAAAAATGAAGAGAAAACTAAATAAACCAGAATGGATGTTCAAAGAAGTTTCAATGGAGCTCCTCCCAAAGGGACATGTACAAGAAATGGAAAGGAGGGGGGGGGGATTACCAAAAAATGTAAAGAACTAACCAGCATAAATAGGGAAAAGGTTTAACAATCTAAATCAGAAAATGAGGTCAGAAGAAAAAAATGAGCCAAGAGTAGGGTCTGTGCCTGGAGAAGGTGGTGAGATGCTAACCGGGGATAGGGAAGAGGTAGAACATGGCCTCAGTCATCTCCCAAAAGGAAATCGTTATTCTACCTGAGCAAGATGCAACTGGGGAAATGCAACCCAAAATAGGTAAAGAAGGAGTCCAGGAATACCTAGCCACTCTCAATGAATTCAAGTCTCCAGGGCCAGGTGAACTACACCCAAGAGTATTGAACTAACAGTAGTAATCCCAGAACCGCTGGCAATCCTCTTTCTTCATTTTTGGGAACAGGAGAAATCCCAGCAGGCTGGAGGAGGCAAAGGTTGTCTCTATCTCCAAGAATGGACCAAAAAGAGGTCCCATAACAATGACCATTCAGTTATCTTGACCTGGCCCATAAGCAGTTGCAACAGCTGTTTAGACTTTCGAATGTTTATAAGGAGATTGTTTGATGTGGATCGATAATCGTTACAGAGGGAGCGGATCCGTTTGTTTGATGTTATGCACTCTTTATTGAACCAATTTTTGGGTTTGACCCTGGGTTGTCTTGGCGTTCTTTTCCAATCATATAGTAGATATTAGAAGGGATTCAAACCCGGTGATGCCTCCTCGAAATCTGGGTTTTCAACTATCATAGCTTCCATGGACAGCACTTCATAAGAGTTCAACATATCTAGGCATACCCTGTTCGCCTTAATGTTCCACTTCAGCCTAGTGTATTGTGGGTAGGCTTGTCCAAGTGGGGAAATGCTGCTTCTCTCCAAAACCAGGGTAAGGGGAAGTGGGAGACGATCACTAAGCAAGGATTTGTCTCTAGCAAATGAATCAATGTCACTAGCTATGGAGGGTGAAGTCAGAAGATAGTCTATGACACCAGAGCCCCTTGATGAGACCAATGTATATTCTCCAGAGTCAGGAAATTGAGTAAGTCCATTTAGCCGGGACAGGTTGAGCTGCGTGGCCATTTTGGTCAGGCACTTTCCGGCTTGGTTGCACGCTTGGTCCTTAGAGTGTCGGGCTTCTGGTGTCAGGAGAGAGTTGAAGGGATCTTCATCCAGGTCCTCTTCTCTCAACACATTTACCAAACTAGACCCTACCCTTGCATTGAAGTCTCCCGTTATCTTGACCTAAATAACAGGGAAGATGTTGGAGCAGATCATGAAGAAGGCCGTCTGGAATCACTTAGAAAAAAGGCTGTGATCACTGAAGGGCAAGATCATGTCCAAAACAAGTCATGCCAGACTAATCTGTTTTTTCAGTAGAGTTTCAAGCTTGGTAGATGAAGGAAATGCAGTGGGTGTAGCACATCTTGCTTTCAGTAAGACCTTTGGAAAGGCCTCCCATGGTTTTACAAACAATTAGTAAAAAGTGGGCTGTATAATATGACTGTTAAGTGGATTTGTAATGGTTTGAGTGACAAAGGGTGGAGTGCTGCAGGGTTCTGTCCTGGGCCCAGTACTGCTCAACATGCGTATCATATTTTCAGATGACACCAAATTAGCAGGGATAGCTCACAGTCTAGAAGATAGGATCAGAATTCAAATTGACCATAACATGTTAGAGAGCTAGGCCAAAACTAACCCAATTAATTTCATCAAAAATATATGTAGGGTAGTACACTTAGGCAAGGAGCCCCGGTGGCGAAGTGTGTTAAAGCACTGAGCTGCTGAACTTGCAGACCGAAAGGTCCCAAGTTCAAATCCGGGGAGCAGAGTGAGCGCCCGCTGTTGCTCCAGCTTTTGCCAACCTAGTAGTTTGAAAACATGCCAATGTTAGTAGATCAATAGGTTCCACTCTGGCGGGAATGTAACAGCACTCCATGCAGTCATGCCAGCCACATGACCTTGGAGGTGTCTACGGGACAACGCTGGCTCTTCGGCTTAGAAATGGAATTGAGCCCCAACCCACAGAGTCAGATATGACTGGACTTAACGTCAGAGAAAACCTTTACCTTTTACACTTAGGCAGGAGAAAAATGCCATGCACGGGTGGTATAGGATGGGTGACATCTGGCCTGACAATCCTTCATATGATGGGATCTTTGAGTGTTAGAGGACTATAAGTTGAACATGAGCCAACAATGTGATGCAGCAGCTGAAAAGACAATAGGATTTTGGGCTGCATCCAAAAGTATATCGTGTCTAGATTAAGTGAAGTCATGGTGACCTTCTTTCTGCTTTGGGGAGACCTCACCTGAAATAACACTGTGTCCAGTTCTGGGCACCACAATAAAGGCTGGAACATGCTCAGATTCCATTTCTGATTCTACATATCAATTAAGAAATGATTCTGACTGTGACCAACCCATCGTCTCTACAAAGCTTACAACTGTGGCATGGAGGCCTTGGCCCTTTCCCTTTCAAACAACCAACAGGAATGTAAATCTGCTTTAAAGATTTTCTTATTATTTTTCTTGACAGCTCTCATGTGAGAAGGGACTCTTTTCTTCTTCCGCCAGGGCCCAATCGCCTTAGAGGACGTGGCTGTGGATTTCTCCCTGGAGGAGTGGGTTCTCCTGAATCCTGATCAGAAAGCCTTGCACAAGCAGATCATGGAGGAGATGAATGGGATTGTGGACTCTCTTGGTAAGGCTCCCTCACTGATGGGATTTCTGTTTCAAAAGGCAGTATTAGCCTAAATCAGGGGTCCCCAAACTAAGGCCCGGGGGCTGGATGCAGCCCTCCAAAGTCATTTATCTGGCCCCCGCCCTCAGTTTTATAATATAATATTTTTATATCAGTTTTAATAATATAATATATTGTATATACATATAATATTGATATTATGTTATACAATATAATAATAATAATAATAATACCATATAATAATATTAATTATATATTACATAGAATATTACAGTATAGTGGTATAGTTCAATATAGTAGTATATAATGCTAATATTGTGCTATGCTAATAATATAATATATTGTATATACATACAGCTGCTCTGAGTCCCCTTCGGGGTGAGAAGGGTGGGATAGAAATGTAGTAAATAAATGCAGTAAATAAATAATTAATTTTAAACTTCAGCTCTGTCAAAGTCTGAAATGACTTGAAGGCACACAACAACAACAATCCTAATTAACTTGACTATCTCATTGGCCAGTAGCAGGCCCACGCTTTCAATTGAAATCCTGATAGGTTTATGCTGATTAAAATTGTTTTCATTTTTAAATATTGTATTGTTCTTTCATTGTTGTTGTTGTTACTGCTGTTTTGCACTACAAATAAGACATGTGCAGTGTGCATAGGAATTTGTTCGTATTTTTTTTCAAATGATAATTTGGCCCCTCAACCATCTGAAGGATTGTGGACTGGCCCTCTGCTCCAAAAGTTTGAGGACCCCTGTCCTAAATCATCATAGTTGCTGAGGGTCCGCAAGGCAGGGCTTATGCTAGAAATATATGACATAATAATATAAATTCAATGTGTCAGTATCAATGACGGAGTGGCCCTACAGGGAATACATACATTATATACACGAAGAACGTGTTACATGGGAAAATTGACTACTCTAGGTTTTCCATACTTGCATAACCACCACCTGAGGAAGACTACACAGTCGAAACCGGTCGTGGATGGCGACTAATCTTGGATTTGTTTAAAACATTGGATTTTTTTTTAAAAGGATTCACTTACTTGGACGTTTAGATTTGGACTCACAATTAGTGATGTATACAGTCCTCCATGTGGAACATGAACTTTGGTGGTCATTGGACTCACAAACTCTGAATATAGAGTTTTACTTTCTATGAATGTATGTGTGTTGTGGTAACACATGGATTATATTTTGGTTTAGAGACGTGTTTTTTGAAGCATTTAGTATATTTTGAATCTTTATCATCCTTGGTTGCACATTGAATGTTCTATGACAATAGCATATATAGAAATTACTGTTTTATAGTTTATATTATTGGATTACATTTCTAGTTATAGTGGCCTCTTGCCTGTGATTTACCAGCTGGGCCACAGTCTAGCCCTAAGGAATTTGTTCTTTCCACTGAGAAATTTTTGAAAGGAAATGACCTGCCCAGAAAAACAGTTTTGTTGCTAGACAATGTCCGGACGCACCCTGATGCAGAGGAGCTTCAAGATGGGGACATGAAGGCGATGTTTCTGCCACCGAATGTAACTACCATATGCCAACCGATGGATCAGGGTGTTTTGGAAACACTCAAAAGGAACTATCTCAGGAAGCTATTCTCGGCAAGGATAGAAGAAATGGAATAAGTTGTTTGGTGAAGATAAGGATGAGATTATGGGAAGCTGGATGAACGAAGACGATCAGTATGAAATAACGGATGAAGAAATTGTTGCTCTTATCAATTACAGTGGCGACGAAACTGTTGAGCCTCTCAGAATCTCGCACAAGGATAGGGTTAGGGCTCTAGAAACTGCAATGAAACACATCAAGCAACAAGAAGAAGCGACGGGGATCGACATAGCGATGCTGCAAAGATGGCGAGACTTGGCAGCGATGAAACAGCTATCGTCGGAAAACAGGCAAGGATCACAGATATTTAAAAATCTTCCCAGGACTGAACTTTTTACGGATTTAATTTCCAACAATGTTACTGTAAGTTCATTTTATGCAATTCTATCTTTATTTGTAGTTAATTTTTTAGTGGTCAATGTTTTTTGAAGTCAATGTTTTCAATACATTGTGATGTTTTGGTGCTAAATTAGCAAATACAGTAATTACTCCATAATGTTCCCGTGTATTGAACTGCTTCTTCTGTTGATTTGTTGTAAAACATGATGTTTTGGTGCTTTGTAAAGTCATACTGTAATTTGATGTTTAATAGGCTTTTCCTTAATCCCTCCTTATTATCCAATATTTTCACTTATCCAATGTTCTGTTGGTCAGTTTATGTTGGATAAGCGAGCCTGTACTGTACTCAGAAATTAGGTATGGGATCTTCTGTGTTGAAGCAAAAAAATCCAACCTTAAGGGAACATGGGAAAAGAGAACTGGGATTAGGGGAGAGTAATAAAAAGGAGGGAACAATGGTGAAATGGATGGTAGCTAGGTAAAGTCTAAAGCTAGAGAAAAAGGCAAGCATTTGGATGTGAAGGGAAAAGGCATCCATTCCCCAGAGAGAAGGAGACGGAATAAAAAACCGGGCTGGGCTGAGCAACAGGGAGCCTCTGGAGCATATGTTACTCATCTCTCTCTTAGAGGCTCCAGGCAGTCAACCAGTGTCCATCTTTACTGAACAAGGGGTGGGGAAAGGGCAACATGTATATCTTCTTTTCCTCCATGTCTATATTGTTTTAAGGATAATTTCAATCCACTTCTTATCTCACTTCCTTTGAGTCCTCATCACTCATGCTGAGGAATGATTGTTTCTGTTCTTCTTCTTCACAGTAGATAACGGGGAGAAGAACCATGTATGCGCTAAGTGCAGGAAGCATTTGGGACACAATGGGGTCCTTCGTCGACACCAGCAAGGCCACAGAGAAGATGAAGGTTCTGCCAGAGAAAGGCCCGACAAATGCAGTGTATGTGGGCAGTGTTTTACCCAAAATGTGGCACTTGTGCTTCACAAGACACTCAATGTTGGGAAAAGCCATCTTAAATGGAAAGTATCACCAAAATGTGTGGTGAAACATGAGAAATTTCACACAGATCAGGAAGCATACAGATGCCAAGACTGTGGGAAGTGTTTTGCTTCCAGTTCACAATTGGTGAGGCACAAAAGATGTCACACAGGAGAGAAGCCGTATCAATGCCAGGAGTGTGGGAAGTGTTTTGCTGACAGTTCAGCCTTGGTGAGCCACAAAAGACGCCACACAGGAGAGAAACCATACCAATGCCAGGAGTGTGGGAAATGTTTTGCTTCCAGTTCAGACTTGGTGAGCCACAAAAGACTCCACACAGGAGAGAAGCCATACCAATGCCAGGAGTGTGGGAAATGTTTTGCTTACAGTTCAGACTTGGTGAGCCACAAAAGACTCCACACAGGAGAGAAACCATACCAATGCCAGGAATGTGTGAAATGTTTTGCTTCCAGTTCAGACTTGGTGAAACACAAAAGACACCACACAGGAGAGAAGCCATACAAATGTGAGGAGTGTGGGAAATGTTTTGCTTTCAGTTCAGCCTTGGTGAGCCACATAAGAATCCACACTGGGGAGAAGCCATACAAATGTGAGGAGTGTGGGAAATGTTTTGCTCAGAGTTCAAACTTGGTGATTCACAAAAGAATCCACACAGGAGAAAAGCCATACAAATGTGAGGAGTGTGGGAAATGTTTCACTACTAGTTCAGACTTGGTGAAACACAAAAGACTCCACACAGGAGAGAAGCCATACCAATGCCAGGAGTGTGGGAAATGTTTTGCTTCCAGTTCAACTTTGGCGAGCCACAAAAGACTCCACACAAGACTCCACACAGGAGAGAAGCAATACCAATGCCAGGAGTGTGGCAAGTGTTTTGCTTCCCGTTCAGCCTTGGTGAAACAAAAGACTCCACACAGGAGAGAAACCATACAAATGCCATGAATGTGAAAAATGTTCACATTCCCTTCATCCCTTAACCAGCACCAGAGAACACATCCAGGCTAAAAAACAGCCGTTGTGGGTAAATGTCTGATTTCAAACAGGACCCTTTGAGAAGTTCTGCATCAGATTTGGTGGAGTCCCCATTCTTGTCATTTGAATCTGTAAATTACAGGTCCTGGAGCAGAAAGCAAGCTGTGTGTGATAATCCTTCAGAGCAGTGGTCCTCAACCCATGGGTCCCCAGATGCTTTGGCCTTTAACTCCCATAAATCCTAACAGCTGGTAAAGTGCTCGGGATTTCTGGGAGTTGTAGGCCAAAACACCTGGGGACCCACAGGTTGAGAACCACTGCTTCAGAGGGTTAAATATGATTGTCTTGTCACCTCGTCTGATAAGAAATAAACGATATATAATTCCATTCGTTATTGTTGTAGCCCAGCCTCCACCTGAGCTGTCAGGTGAATCTGTGGTTGGGCTTGTTCAGCAAGTGATTGTCTCTGCACCTGCCTTGCCAGAGGTGCAGCCAGAGATTTGTGTATGTATTGTTTTTGTGTAGTTTTAAATTTGTAAAAAGTTAAAGGTTTCCCCTGACGTTAAGTCCAGTCATGTCTGACTCTGGGGTGTGGTGTTCATCTCCATTTCTAAGCCGAAGAGCCGGCGTTGTCCATAGACACAGCCAAGGTCATGTGGCCAGTGGCATGACTGCATGGAGCGCCGTTACCTTCCTGCCGGAGCGGTACCTATTGATCTACTCACATTGGCATGTTTTCGAACGGCTAGGTTGGCAGGAGCTGGAGCTAACATCGGCCGCTCACACCGCTCCCGGGGCTTGAACCTGGGACCTTTCGCTCTGCAGCTCAGTGCTTTAACGCACTTTGCTACCGGGGCTCCCTTTAAATTTGTACTTATAGTTTAAAGCTAACTGACAGTTTGTATGTGTCTGTAATGTAACATATAATCCAGTAGTCCAGTAATGCAAGAGTTAACTACATAGAATAGAGATTGATGGCTAGAGGGAAACAGTGGAAGGTTTCTTATAGTAATAGGACATTTGTCATGCAATGGAATGTGGGAGGTATTAGACAGTGCTTCCCATGAGGTGTTCTGAGAAGGTCGGACACGCAAATGCTGAGGTCCGGCAGATTGTGTAAGTATTGTACAGAACTGCAATAAAATAGAAGCCGCTGGTTTCAGCGGACAGCTGGGAGGTCTGGATGATTAATTTCCATGCGACTGAGCAGTTTTGCCAGATTGTGGGGGAGAGGTAAATTGAGACCAGGAAGTGATTGAGTCTCAATTGAACAATTTCCTAACATGGGTTACGGGCTATCCAGTGACACTCGTCTGCACAGATAAGGCTAATGAAGTAATTAGCTGCAGCAAAAAGAGCAAGATTTACTGCTGGTGGTAACCCTGGACTCCAGAAGGAAGCAGAAGAAGTGACTGCCATCCAGCTACTGAAATAGAGAAAAAAAGTAGCAATCAGGTTTAAACTCAGCTACTGAGGGTCACAGAGTAGCAGTCCTTGAGAGTCTGTTGGATTTGCAGTGTCTCCTAGCAGGCTGAAAAGGGGCCTGGGAGAGAAAAAGCAGAGATGGCCAGTGGAAGTTTTTTAAACGTTATAGATAAACTCTCAGATTCAAATTATAGCCAATGGGCTATAATGATGGAGAGTTTACTGGCAAAAAAGGACTTGAGAGAACTATAACTGGCGCTGATGCTGATCAGGACAGAGATAAGGCTAAAGCCACAATCATATTGTGCCTTCAACCCAATCAGCTGGTGCATGTGAGAAACAAAGTTTCCGCTAGAGTGTGGGATTCTCTTAAAGCGATGCATCAGAGGGAATCCTGTATTTCACAGCTGATATGGACTAAGAGACTGTACAATACTAAGCTAAAGAAGGGCCAGGATGTTAGAGGGCACATAGATTTGATGAAGCATCTTTTTGTTGAAGCAGAGGTGCATGGAGTTGAATTTTCAGAGGCTCAGAAATGCTTTGTACTACTGGCAAGTCTATCAGATGAGTGGGACTATCTGATCCAGTCGTTCCAAAGTTTGAGCGTCCAGGATTTGTCGCTGGACTTGGTTTGTTGTAGAGTCCTCGAGGAGCTGGACAAACAAAAGTGTGAGAAAAGTCCCAGAAGCAAGAGCAGCAGGAGTGTATCCAGGAGAGGCGCAAGAGATGGACTTCCAACCAGATGGTGATGGTGAGAACCAAGAGACATCTGTGTATGGAGTCAAGACAAAGAATTGTTATTCCTGTGGGTGAGAAGGCCATATCGCCAGGAATTGTCCAGGTGCCAAGAGGCCTTTCAGAGGGAGATATTCTTATGGGAAAGGTGGAGGTGCAAAATCAACAACAACTGAGTCCCATGGCTGCCAGTGATCCTGTTTAAGGGGAGAACAAGTGGTTCCTGAACTCTGGAGCAACTCATCACATTGTAATAGATCCAAAGATGTGGAAGAACCTGAAGGATACAGCAGGTACAACTGTGACTTTGGCAGATGGGACTGTGAGAACCATCAATAAGTTTCTTGTTTGGGAGTTAATTGGGAATATGTAATTTGTGTTCCAGATCTTAAAACCAATTGGTTGAGTGTCGCAACATTGACAGAATGTGATTATAAAGTTGTCTTTAAAGGAATTTATTGCCTTGTTTTGAAAAAAGGAAAAATTGTGTGAAAAGGAGTTAAAAGAAACAAATTGTTTCTTTTGCAAGGATGGTGCAGAGGTTTATTGTGTAAAGAAACAAATTGTGCATGATAGATGCATTCATTATCTGCACAGAGCAATGGGACATACTGATGTCAAAGTGCTGAATCAAATGCTAAATGTTTGCTCGGATTTTGAATGTGAGAAATGTGACAATCTGCTAGATTGTGCAGTTTGTAAAGAGGTAAATGTTAAACCAATTCAGTTTTCAAAGAAATCCAAAATCAAAGTAGACGAAATGTTTGAATTTGTTCATGTTCACCTGGCTGGGCCATTTAATAAGAGTGAAGGAGGGTCTGGTTTTGCATTTGTGCTGGTGGAAAGATTAATCAGATTTGCATACATTTATTTTCTCAAGGAAAAAAGTGAAGTTTTGCCACAAATCATAAAGTGGTTGAGTATGGTGGAACGGGTATATGATAAACATGTAGGTACACTATTTTTGACAAAGGAATAGACATTTGTGGTGATGAGACGAATAAGTTTTTGAATAGTCAATATGTAAAGTTCAAAACTATTGATTCATTCAAACCTTATGACGAAGGGATTGCAGAAAAGAGAATGGAGGTGTTGCAGGTGATGCAAAATTGCTTGATGAAAGATTGATGTTGTTTTTCTAGAATTTGGCCTGAAGCCCTGCACATGAGTAATTTCATTGTGAATCATTTGTGGAGCGAGTGTATCAAAGATATTCCATTTAAAAAGATGTACAATAGAGCTCCAAATTTGAAGTATTTAAAGGGTTTTTGTCAGTTTGCGAATGTGCTCACACCTGCTAATCAAAGAATAAAGGGTGAGCCAAAGTGGCGCAGATTGAGATTTCTAGGATTCTACAAAGATCAGCTCAAGTTTCACAGCAGCCCAGGGAGAGTAAGATACTCAAAAGTGAATGGAGATTGTGAAAGTTTACGTAGTCTATGATTGAATAAAGACATGTAGTGCATTGGTTCCAAAGTTTGAGTGAAGAGAACATTTTCATTTACCTAATTGAGAAAGACTACATGAGAAAGCATTCAACAGGCACACATATTTGGGTGAAGGGTTGAGTTAAAAAGTTAAAAGGTTTTACGTGACAGTGGCAGCTCGGATAGTATACGCTAGATATTGGAAAACCTCAGAGGTACCTCCCTTAGCAGAACTGGAACAATGTATTATAGAGTTGCTGATGATGGACAAAATAACAATGCACTTAAGAGGAGAACCTTTAGAGAACTTTGTGGATAGACTGACCTCTCTGCTTAAAAAATCTACGGGACAACCAATGAAGGAAACAAACTGGACACTCTTAGACAACTACCTACAAGAGACAACGCTTTGATGTGGAACACGGACTGGAAGTTAGAAGATCGGAAGTCCTCCTCTAACCCCCCCCCTATACCCCCTCCCCCCCCACCCTCCCCTCCCCGAATAGGGTCCTTCCCCCCCCCTTATTGCTACCTCTACCCCCACACCAGCCTGCCCTCCCTATGTCTCCCCATACCTTCCACTTATGGAAACTTTGTTCTTTTAGTCCACTCTCCCTTCCCTCTTCCCCCTTATTCTCTCTCCTCTCCCTCTATGCTGATGTTAATCACCAAAATTTAATAAAAACTATTTTAAAAAAAAAAACCTTTAGAGAACTTTGTTAATGAATGGCAACCAGTGATCCAACATTTCAATGTAAAATTAATCTAAAAATGTACATAGAGGAAGCTAATAGACTGAAGGCAAGGAGGAAACGGATATAAATTTGGAACGTATAATATTTTTATATGTACTATACAAATAGAAGCCTGTGACCCCTTATTGAAAATATATTGTCTGAGAAATGATTATGAAAGACTAATAGATGAAAGTATTGCACTGTATGCAACAAACACCTGCAATGTATATTTGAATGAATGAAAATAAATAAACATTATATATATAAATAAATAAAAAAAGTTAAAAGGTTTCAAAGGTTTTGAAACAATGTGATGAAATGTGTTTATGTGAAGAAATGCAAAAATGGATTGTAACAATAAAGATGCGTTGAAAATTGTAACTGTAACAACGTATTTGCAAAAGGTTGAATATGTGATATGCATACGTAGCCTAGGGAACTCCATGAGACAGGGAGAAGTGTGATGTTAAATGTAGAAGTTTTAAACAAAAAGTAAACATTTCAGGAGGGGCCTGTGAATGGATTCAAACCCATTTTACTGACTTTGAACTTTGATTTTGCTATTGCTTGCATATAATCTTCAATAAACAGCTTGCTTGCTTATATTCTGGGGCTCCAGCGTGGTTCTGAGGTGCCTACGCAGCCTAGGGGTGCAACAGTTGTTCCTCTGGGCTTACGTTTCCAATTCCATTTCCACCTTGGTTGCAAATGTGAATATTGTAAATAGCCATTATGGGAGGGATCCAGAGTTAGCCCCTTCCTTTTAGGACAGTGGTTCCCAACCAGTAGTCCACGGACCACCAGTGGTTCACAAGAACTAAAATAGTCTGTAAAGGTCCTTCCTTGGAAGCCTTTGAGCAGAGGCCGGATGGCCATCTGTCAGGGGTGCTTTGATTGTGCTTTTCCTGCATGGCCCATGCAGTGTCGTTCAGTTCTAAGATTCCTCTTTAGTGTAAGGTCCTTCCCTGGGAAGATCGTCCACCCATCCCTGTTGCCTTCTTCTTCCAGGGTGAGGCCACAAGGCCCTTCGAGGCCCAGGTGGCGAGGCCTTCTATCGAGCGCCTTCTCCTGGCCTCAGAGGACGTCAGGAGTGGGCCTCCCTGTCCTGGGGAAGGCAGGGCCTATAGGATGGTGGCGGTGGCAGCCTGGCTGCTGCTCCCCTTCAGCTTCCTTTTTGGGGCCTCTGCTGTGGAAGCGGTGGTGCCCGAGCCCCTCCTGCAGGGCACGGAGTTCACCTTCCTGCTTCTGGCTGAGCGCCGTGAGAGCTTCTACGTAGTCGCACCAGGCAACGGCTCCATGGAGGTTGAGTGCCAGGTGAGGGGAGAACAGGAGGCCTCCCTGCCCCCAAAGGCTGCTCTTGGTGTCAGCTGGGGGGTTGCTCCCCCCCCCCCCCCCGCTCTCCATGGGTACCAAAACCAGGCCCCATTCTCTGCAGTACCTTGATCAGATAGGGGCCTTTTGTCTGAAATGGTAAGGGTGGCAAGTCCTGCTGCCTCGGAATGCATTGGGGTCTCCTCTCTTTCCTTCTCTTCTCATGCTTTGCTTTTCCTTGCTTTTACTTTCTCTTCTTGTCAGTTGTCTGACTTCTTTCCTTCTCTTCCCTTCCTTTCTTATCACTTTCCGTTCTTTTGCCTTCTTTCTCTTGCCCTACTTTCCTTGCTTTTTCTTTCTCTTCTCTTCCCTTGCTTGTCTTCTAACCTTCCCTTTATTTGCCTTCTTTTCTCTTGCTCCTCCTTCCCTTCCTTCTTTCCTTCTATCCTTGCCTTCTCTTCCCTTCCTTTTTCTCTTCCCTTCCCTTTACCCGCTTTTCCCTTGCCCGCCCTTGTTTCTTTCTTTCTTTCTTTCCTTCCTTCCTTCCTTCCTTCCTTCCTTGCTTCCATTTTCTCTTCCCTTCCCATCCTGCCCTTTGCTTTTCTTTTCCTCTTCCCTCCTTTTTCTCTTCCCTTTCCTTCCTTCCCTTTGCCTTCCTTCCTCCTTCTTCTGTTACTTTGCTTACTTTTGCCTAGCCTTCACCAGCCTCCTCCTGCCGCCTGAGGATTACAACCAAGAAACACGCCCCCCTCCAACCCTGCTCCTCCTGCCCCCATCTGGGGTTTAGTGGGTTTGGAGCAGTGGTTTCCAACCTTTTTTTGAACCTGATTTCTCTTGAGGAGTTTTGGTGTAAAAAAGCAAAAATTATGCTAAAATCCCAGGATCACTCCCAAGCTGTGAACCTGTGCCTTCAGGGGGAGTGTGACCCCGTCCAACACAGGCTGTGACCCTATGCCCTGTTTGGCCTTGCGACTGACCAGGAGAACCTCTGTCTTGTATGGATTCAATTTCAGTTTGTTTGCCCTCATCCACAGCAGCCAAGCACCGGTCCAGGACCTGAACAGCCTCCTTAGGAGCAGGTGGGAAGGAGTGAGAGAGTTGGACGTCATCTGCGTACAGATGACATCGAACTCCAAAACTCTGAATGATCTCTCCCAACGGCTTCATGTAGATGTTAAACAGCGTGGGAGACAGTATTGAATCCTGCGGGAATTCTGGCAAGGGATTCTGCTTTTCCTGCCTGGCAGAAGGGGGTTGGACTAGATGGCCCACGTGGTCTCTTCTAAATATACTACTCTATGAATCTCTGATTTGGGTGTGAAGGCAAGGGCCTCGAGAGGTGGGGGTTCCTCTCTCTGGATGACCCCAAAAAGGGGCTGGAGAGCGACCTGTGGAGGATGCTCTGGCTGGTGACGCTGCTTGGAGCAGAATGGGGCTGGACTCCACGACCCACGGGATCAATGGTTTCATAACAAAAGAACACACATCTCCTCCTCCTCCCAGTCAGTTCTGCTTGTGTGCTGAGGGGCTCATCATCATCAGACCATGCAGGAATAAACAACCTAAGAACCCCCAACAATGGTCATGCCATCTCAGCTTAAAAACCTCCAAAGGAGACTCTTATGGACTCCCGGTAGGAGCTTTCTCCACCACTTAACAGCTCTTACCTTCATGAAATTCTTTCTAATGTTTAGGTGAGGCCTGCACAAGTTTTCTATGTTAGCAAGGGGAGGAAGAAAAGGAGAAACAGAGTAAAAAATACACGCAACACCCCTGCTAGGTAGGCAGGTGAATTCAATCCTCTCGCAACCTCCTCCAGTTACACAATGGGACAGACTGTCTCATAGGCAAGTCATTGATCCCAATCCCCAAAACACTACAGAGTCCTGGTCCCAGGTCCCTCATCTCTTTGAATAAACACTCTTGAGTTCTGACTTTCATCCAAAGTCCTTTGAGGCTTTATTTAGTTGCTACTTACAACTATTTACAGGTCTTCTCTTAATATACAAAGATAGGCACAAACAATAGAAAGGTCCCAGGTTCAAACCCCGTGAGCAGCGTGAGCTCCCGCTGTTGCTCCAGCTTCTGCCAACCTAGCAGTTCGAAAACATGCCAAGGTGAGTAGATCAATAGGTACCACTCCGGCGGGAAGGTAACGGTGCTCCGTGCAGTCATGCCGGCCACATGACCTTGGAGGTGTCTATGGACAACACCGACTCTTTGGCTTAGAAATGGAGATGAGCACCAACCCCCAGAGTCAGACATGACTGGACTTAACGTCAGGGGAAAACCTTTACCTTATGCACAAACAATAGTACCTTCACACAAGAAGGATAATGATAGATTACATAGGCAGACAATTAGGGCAAGGCCTCTAACACATGGCAGATAGCACGTTCCATGTGGCAAAGAAGGAAGTGCACAAACACGCCGCTCCTATTCTTCCCTCCAGAGGACCATCTTCTCTATTTTCTTAACCCTTTAGAGTACTGTGCTGTGAACACATGTCTATTGAGACTGTATTTTTCCACACTGGAGGCATGTGGGTAATGCATTTCTATCTATTACATCTTTTTCTTCCTGAAAGTCAGGGGGTCCTATTAACCCAAAAAGCATTTGGTAGCCTATTCCCTCCTCTCTGCCGAGGGAGAAGCCCTTCCTTATTTTCTCCAAGCTAAACATACGAATATGTAGTCAAAGACTTTCATGGCCAGAATCACTGGGCTGCCGTCAGATTTCTAGGCTGGGATTCAGTGTTAAGATAGCCAATTGCAACACCGACACATCAAACAGACAATAGTTCTTTCTCCCACCCTGAACATTATTCCACAGATATATAAACCCCATTTGCCAACAATCCTTACAACCTCTGAGGATGCCTGTCACAGATGTGGGTGAAACGTCAGGAGAGAATGCTTCTGGAACATGGACACAGCCTGGAATATTCACAGCAACTAAAGATACCCAGCCCTCTCAGCCATTCTCTACAGCCCGTCTCTGGAGAGATTCTATCTTGTCAATATCCATCTTGAATTGTGCGACCAAGAACTGGAGACAGGGTCATTCCAGGTGAGGACTCAACAAAGCAGCAGAAAGGAGGATGTGACATCCTTGGATACAGACACTATGCTCCTATTGGTACAGCCTAGAATCATATTGACATTTATAGCTGCTACATCACACTATGCTTTTTTTAAAAAAAAAACCTACACAATCGGAACAAAACTTTATGGCTTCTCCCCTGTGTGCGATCTTTGATGGGTACGTAAACTGTCACTGCGACTGAAGCTTTCTCCACATTCTATGCATTTATGTGGCTTCTCCCCTGTGTGGGTCCTTTGATGGGAATGTAGATTGCCACTTTGACAAAAGCTCTTTCCACATTCCATGCATTTGTGTGGCTTCTCCCCTGTGTGGGTCTTTTGATGGTTATGCAGACTTGCACGGTGACTGAAGGTTTCTCCACATGCTACGCATTTATATGGCTTCTCCCCAGTGTGGGTCCTTTGATGGGAACGTAGACTGTCTCTCCTACTGAAGCTTTCTCCACATTCCATGCATTTATGTGGCTTCTCCCCTATGTGGGTCCTTTGATGGTAACGTAGACTGCCACTGCGACTGAAGCTTTCTCCACATTCTATGCATTTATATGGCTTCTCCCCTGTGTGGGTCCTTTGATGGGAACGTAGACTGCCACTTTGACTGAATCTTTCTCCACATTCTATGCATTTATATGGCTTCTCCCCTGTGTGGGTCCATTGATGGGAACGTAGACTGCCACTGCGACTGAAGCTTTCTCCACATTCTATGCATTTATATGGCTTCTCCCCTGTGTGGGTCCATTGATGGGAACGTAGACTGCCACTGCGACTGAAGTTTTCTCCACATTCCATGCATTTATATGGCTTCTCCCCTGTGTGGGTCCTTTGATGGGAACGTAGATTTCCAATCTGACTGAAGCTTTCTCCACATTCCATGCATTTATATGGCTTCTCCCCTGTGTGGGTCCTTTGATGGGAATGTAGATGTCCACTCTGACTGAAGCTTTCTCCACATTCCATGCATTTATAAGGCTTCTCCCCTGTGTGGGTCCGTTCATGTACAGTAAGAGAATTTTTCCAATCAAATTGTTTCCCGCATTCCATACACTGATGTAACTTCTCCCATGTGTGTGATCTAGGATAGGGAGGTAGAGGACTTGCCATTCTTTTATATTTATAATTCAAATATTATGCCAGGGGTTCACAGATATAACTTCCTGAACAGCAGTCTTTGTATTGCTGTAGCCTTCAAGTAGCTTTCCCAAGCCTCTCTTTCTTCAGTACAATCTTATTTCCTCCCTTAATTGCACAGGTATGTAGCTTGAAATATATTTTCCACTAGTTATTTCTTCTTGTTGTCTTTGGTGTGTAGCTTGAAGTCACTTTAGACTTAGAGCACACCTCGGGCAAAGCTCCCACAAGGTGTTCTTCGCAGAACTTGTTCAGAAGTTACCTGCCAGACAAATGAGAGGAAAACCTCTTCAGGAGTTGAACAGATAAAGATCTCATGGAACACGGAAAAACAAGTCTCATGCTGTAGCAAACCCAGGGGAAGAGGGAAAGTGCCCACTGCCTGGTGACAAATACTTCCCCAACAACAAACAATCCCTCCTCAGGGACAAAGGGACAGTGCCGAAAGATTCTCTGTGTGCGATTTCTTACACTGTGAGGGTGTTTAGGGAGGAGCCTTTAAAATTCTCAGCCAGAGAGGTCCTAGCCTCTCTAAACTACAAACTCTAGAATCCTGTAGGAAAAAGCCATGGAATTTTAAAGGGGAAGCACACTCTTCTCCTACTTGGAAGGCCAGGCACTAACCTTTCTGAGGCTGTAGGGATTCTTCCTCTGTGTGGCTTTATGAGCCTTCTCCTTCATCCCTCCACCCATCCTCCCGTCCTTTCTTTGCAGCCTCCTCTGCCCTCCTCTTCCTGCCTCCAGAGGGTACTTACATCCTTCCCACCCTTCCTTTGCTCATGAATGGGGAGTAGTGGATGTGTTGCAGCCTCGTATTACCTCCAGCTCAGCAGTATGAGCTGGATTAGCTTGTGTTCCCAAAACACAATTGTTTAGATTTACCATTTACATTTTTCTTACTAATGGTTCATGAGTTGTAATTTATTTTAAAAGAAAGGCACGATAAATGCAGACCTGGAGACTGGAATTACATCAACATCTGTACTAGGTAGGCCTTTAAGGGGAGGACATCACATAATGGGGAGGCTGCAGAAGAGAAGGCCCTCATCCTGATCCTCATGCAAAGCATGGCTCCCTTTGGCTGGTGCTGAAGAAAGTGCACTCCAAGGAGGGAAAAGAACGTGTCTCCAAATATTCCTAACTGCTCACAGACATTATTCCTATGGTTTTTGGGGAGGCAGAAGATCCACGAGACACGTTTTAAAGCTACAGAATTCTGAATACAAACAAGTAAGAATCACAACGTGTAGTCAGACCTCTGTATCCACAGGTTTCCATGAGATACATTGCATTCCTATGCATTCCATTATTTCAGTTTAAGTATCTATCTGTCTCTAATTCTTAGAAGGGCTTGGTTTAACCTCCAATTTCCCAGTAAAATGGAATTCCTGTGTTTCAAATGATCCATTTTAAAAAGAGTGGCGTCACTATGAAAAGTACGAAAACAGTACTACTACTACTAATAATAATAATAATATGTTTTATGTCTTGCCCATCCCTGCTCATGGCTGTAGGCAGGGTGCAACATCACAAAAAACACATTCACCTAAAACATTCTTTAAAATACACATATTACAACATATTTTTTACAAAATATATATCAAAATACAGAAAACAAAAATGAAACATCAGGTGCAAGTTTCAAAGTCATCATGCAAACTGTCTGGGTGGGCCTGCTGGAAAAGAGAGGTTTTCACTGGTATCTCACATTGCGACAGAAGATCTAGCTGTGAGAGCTGTTGGAAGATCTGATTTCAATCCTACAAAAGGAGGGGGAGTACCCATATATGTCAAAAACATTTACGTTGCAGAAGAGATACAAGACTGCAATCTGGGAAACCAGCTTGAAAGCATCTGGATAATAATCAAGGGAACTGGGACGAAAAAAGATCTCGTTGTGGGTGTCTACTACAGACCTCCGAGCCAGGATGAAGAACTCAACGAAGTTTTCTGTCAGCAGTTGACCAAACAGGCACAAAGAAGAGATATATTAGTCATGGGCAATTTCAACTATCCTGATATCTGCCGGAAAACAAACTTGGACAAAAGTGAGAAGTCCAACAAATTCCTTGCTTGCCTTGCAGACAATTTTATGGTCCAGAAAGAAAACAATGGAGGCATGCCTGTGGCAAAAGGAAGAGGCCTCCCGTTTTATCTTGCCATGCAGACTCCCTCCTTTGCAGTCCTGTCATGGATTCATTTTTCTTGAAGGCTAGCAATCTCTACCAACCCTAATTATTCCAGTATTATTATTATTATTGTTGTTGTTGGTCAGGTGTGCTTTATGTTTTGGTTCACAAAGGCAGAAGGGGGTTGGACTATATGGCCCAAGGGGTCTCTTCCAACCATGTTTATTATGGTATTATTATTATTGGGTGGTTTTCTGTCAGGGGTGCTTTGATTGTGGTGTGGTGCACAAAAGCAGAAGGGGGTTGGAGTAGATGGCCCAAGGGGTCTCTTCCAACCCTCTGTATTATTTTTATGATGATTATTATTATTATTAACATTGAGGCTATATTTGTTCCCTTTTTGTTTTTTTTTACTTCAAAATAAGATATGTGCAGTGTGCATAGAAATTTGTTCATCGTTTTTTAAAAAACTATAATCCAGCCCTCCAATGATCTGTGAACTGTGAACTGGCCCCCACTTTAAAAAGTTTGGGGACCCCTGGTTTAGCCGGTATTGCACCACCTGACATCTGCACCACCTGATTTCATTGCAGTCAGCAATGAAAGGACCAAGGCAGTGACATCTCTGACCCATCAGTCAGCATGCCAACGTCTTAAATCAAGAAACAGTTGGGTCTAATACAGGGTCTACTCCCATCCCAATTTGCACTTCCAAGAATTTGCAGCACTTCATCAGTCACCCAGTCTATTTTTACAACCTCTCCGTTTTAATCCATGTTTTTTATTAAGTTTTTGTCATTGATTTTTATTGGTTAATGTTTAAATTTTTATAATTGTGTATGTCTCTTGTCTATTGTTGTGTTTTATATTGTTATTGTTTTTATTCGGGCTTGGCCTCATGTAAGCTGCCCTGAGCCCCCTTTGGGGAGATAGAGATGGGGTATAAATATAATTTCATTATTATTATTATTATTATTATTATTATTATTATTATTATTATTATTATTATTATATCCACAGAGATAATCGCAAGAACACCTCAGCAAGTGAGGGTCCAAAAGTGGAAGGCTAAAACCCGGTACTTCAATCCATGGCTGATACCAGATGAGAAAATCCCCCCTGGGCACATAGATGATGGGCCGACTTGGAAGGCGCTAAACAGACTGTGCTCTGGCATCACCTCCGTCACAAGTGCGGTTGTGGGGACGAGGGAGAGGGCCTTCTCTGTGGCGGCCCCCCGGCTCTGGAACGCGCTCCCTAGAGAAATTAGGCAAGCTACCATCTTGGAAGTGTTCAGAACAGCCTGAAAACCTGGCTCTTCACACAGGCTTTTGAATAAGTACCGCCCACTGTACGCTAAACCCTTATACTAGCAGTTACTTCTGACCAGTTGTACTTGTTGGTTAACTTCTCGACATACCGTGTTTCCCCGAAAATAAGACAGTGTCTTATATTAATTTTTGCTCCCAAAGATGCTCTAGGTCTTATTTTCAGGGGATGTCTTATTTTTCCATGAAGAAGAATTCACATTTATTGTTGAACGAAAAAATGAACATTTATTATATACTGTACAGTAGTTGCCATCAGAAACCAGCATAACCAGACAAACTGTGAATCCTATCAAGAATGTCTTGTTACTACCAATATTTCCATGTACAACAATCTATGGTACATACATTTACCGATCCTGCATGCTCTGGTGTTCTGTTCGGCGGGCATGCTTCCAAACAAAAACTTTGCTAGGTCTTACTTTCGGGGGAGGCCTTATATTTAGCAATTCAGCAAAACCTCTACTAGGTCTTATTTTCTGGGGATGTCTTATTTTAGGGGAAACAGGGTAGCCACAGAGTTGACCCCAGTTTAAGGTTCTCTCCATGATCTTATAGCACCTTAACTTCCTTCATGTTCACAAGTTTCATTCAGTGCACTTTGCCCAGCCCATTGTATGATTTTATTGCTATGTTTCATCATGTGTTTTATAATGACTGTGATTTTATTTTATGCCTTTTAATTTTATTTGTGTGGGGTTTTTTTGTATTTGATACTACTGTATGCTTGTTTTATATCTGTGAGCCGCCCCGAGTCCCTCTGGGGAGATGTTGGCAGGGTATAAAAATAAAATTATCACAAGGGGCAGAGCCACCCTTAAGAAATGGGGCCACGGAGTGGAGTCCACAACATGCGTGTGTGGAGAAGAGCAAACCACAGACTACTGACTACAATGCAGCCTGAGCCCTGCCACATGCACCATGGAGGACCTTCTCAGAGGCACCCCAAGTGGCCAGGTTCTGGTCAAAGGACATTTAGTATCAGGTCAAGTTTTAAACTTTGTGTTTTTAACGGGCCGGCAGAACGTTGGATAAGTGAATATGTTGGATAATAAGGACAAATTAAGGAAAAGCCTATTAAACATCAAATTAGGTTATGATTTTACAAATTAAGCACCAAAACATCATGTTATACACGAAATTTGACAGAAAAAGTAGTTCAATACGCAGTAATGCTATGTAGTAACTACTGTATTTACGAATTTAGCACCAAGATATCACGATATATTGAAAACATTGACTACAAAAATGTGTTGGATAATCCAGAACGTTGGATAAGTGAGACTCTACTGTACATTACAACTGTATTCTCGATTCAGTTCTGACGCAATAAATAAATAGAGTCTCACTTATCCAACATAAACGGGCCAGCAGAATGTTGGATAAGTGAATATGTTGGATAATACGGAGAGATTAAGGAAAAGCCTATTAAACATCAAATTAGGTTATGATTTTACAAATTAAGCCCCAAAGCATCATGTTAGACAACAAATTTGACAGAAAAAGTAGTTCAATACTCAGTAATGCTATGTAGTAATTACTGTATTTACGAATTTAGCACCAAAATATAACGATGTATTGAAAACATTGACTACAAAAATGCGTTGGATAATCCAGAACGTTGGATAAGTGAGACTCTACTGTACATCAAATAAACCTAAAAACATTACTTTAAATGACACGAAACAAAGATTAAGGCAGATTGCAACATTGTCAAGCACACGTTCACCTGCCCACCCTCCGCCCCAGGCCTGGCCACACTCACCGGCTGAGAGAGAAGAGAACTCCGGCTCTGAGGAGTCCCTGAGGGAGGCCAGGCCCGAAACACCGGGATGCAGGGAGGGAAAGAAGGCCCACGCGAGACCCAGGCCTGGAATGGAGGGCGCCCAAGACAAGGCCCCACTACTCCGGAAGTGAGCTCAGGGGGAAATGCGTCACCGTCTCCTCCCCTCCTGAGCACTTCCTTCGGCCTCTCTGGGAAGCAGAAGCCTCCCTCTCGCTCCACTTCCGCCCGGACCGAACATGGCGGCCACGAGGAGGCGCCCATAGAGAGGCGGGGCTTAGCGTTAAAGGAACAGGACTGCGCCTGGAAAGGGAGAGCCAGACAGGCAGGCAGAGAAGCAGCTTTTAGGGCCGCCTTCCTTTCTTCTTCACTTCACTTTCCATTCCGTGGGACCTCGTCCCCTCTCAGAGCCTCCTTCCCAATCCCTGGCCTCCCAGCTCCATTGGACTCCATCACCCAGAATCCCTGATCCTTGGGCCAAAGCAGCTGAGGGTTCTGGGACTTGAAGGCCAAAAGAAAGGGCTCTGGGAATCCCTGCTGCAGAGAATGCCTCCCTTGGACTACAACTCCCATCATCCATGGAGAAGGGCCTAGCACAAAGGTTGGGGAGTGCTGGGAGTTGTAGTGAGAGGGCACAAAGAAAGAAAAGGCCTTGTTTAGACCTTGTTTTTGGATGAATGTATTTTTAACTATGCCTTTATGTATAAGGTAAAGGCAAAGGTTTCCTCTGACGTTAAGTCCAGTCGTGACCGACTCTGTGAGTTGGTGCTCATCTCCATTTCTAAGCTGAAGAGCCGGCGCTGTCCATAGACACCTCCAAGGTCATGTGGCCGCAGGCATGACTGCATGGAGCGCCCTTACCTTCCCGTCGGAGCGGTACCTATTGCTCTACTCACATTGGCATGTTTTTGAAATGCTAGGTTGGCAGGAGCTGGGGCTAACAGTGGGCGCTCACTCCGCTCCTGGGATTTGAACCTGGGACCTTTTGGTCCACAAGTTCAGCAGCTCAGTGTTTTAACACACTATGCCACCAGGAGCCTTTATGTATATATCACTTTTAATCCAATTTTATTTCAGGCTTGTTTTTATGCTCAAGGCAGAGAAAGGCGGGATATAAATAAGGTAATTTTTTTTTTCCGTGTCAGGAGCAACCTGAGTTGCTTCTGGAGTGAGAGAATTGGCCGTCTGCAAGGACATTGCCCAGGGGGCGCCCATATGGTTGATGTTTTTACCATCTTTGTGGGAGGCTTCTCTCATGTCCCCGCATGGAGCTGATAGAGGGAGCTCTTCCGCGCTCTCCGTGGGTAGGATTCGAACCTGGCAGCTTTCAGGGCAGCAACGCAACCTTCTAGTCACAAGGCTTTAACCCACTACACCACCGGGGGTTCCATTTACCTTATTGGAGCCCCCAGATAGCGTAGTGGATTAAGTGACTTGAAGGTTGGATGATGTCTTAGGCGAACTCTACATCTTTGGGGAGGGGAGTGCTGTGTCTGACAGCAAAGGTGTTCATACAACACTAAATGGAAGTGGAACCTCACCAGGTATGACCCTCTTAGATGTGGTCTCTACTGCAATCACAACAAAAGGAGAAGAGGCTGGGGATCGCAGGAGAAGGGCATCTGGGGCCCTCCCTCCTCAGGAGGCCTAAGACCCAAAACAACTCAAATTCCCTAAATCTATAAACAACCAGGATTTCTCTTTATCTGTGCTCCCTTCGAGATTCTCTAGATCTTTTTGTGGGCAAAGATTATGGGAGTTGGAATCCAAATAAGTAACTTTGAACTAATAATGTAATGACGCAGGAATCTTTGTTTCATTTTGAACTTTGGATTAATATGCACCTGGTCAACCGCTGCCATCAGAAATGACAAGTCAATGTTAAAGTGGTGTCAGATAATCAATGCACATTCTCCTTATTTCTTTCTAAGTCATTGTCCAACATGGACAAACTCAAACACATGTGACTTCATGAGGAAGAAAGCCTTTACTTTAAAGATCTTGGGAGACATATTTGTTTTGGACTACAACTCCCAGGATCCTCCAACTCTTATGCCAGGCCTTTCTGCTTGGATGATGGGAGTTGTAGTCCAAGAGAGGCATTCTCTCCACTCTCTGGAGCAGGGATTTCCAAATACTATCCCTCTAGTATTTCTTGGACTTCAACACGCAGAAGCCTTACCTGCCTTGGCCCAAGATCAGAGATTCTGGGACATGGAGTTTACAGAGATAGAAGGCAAGTGCTAGGGAGCTTTGTTCCTGAGAAGCCTTTTTCTTCTGAATGGGTCATCCTTCTAAATATTGACTCTCCTGTCTCCTCGGCCTTTTCCCCCTGCAAACAAAACACATCCAGCTCCCTTAGCCATTTCCTATAGCCCTTTTTTGGAGATATTCTTGCGTGAATTGTGCTGCCCAGAATTGGACACAGGGTTATTGAAGTATACAAAAGAGGCAACTAAAACTTACCAGGATCTAGACATCATGCTCCTATTGGTACAGCCTAGAATCACATTGGCTTTTTTTGTTGCTACATCAAACACGTTTTTTTTTTAAAAAAAATTATTCAAAAACAAAAAGAAAAATAAAGAAAAGAAAAACAAACCAAAGCATGTTTACACAAATTACAATTTTGGTACTTTTTAGAAAAAGGACCACTTAACAAATATAAAGAGAACAAGTTCACACATCTGCACAATAGGAAAAAAACTATCAGACAACAAAAAATCTATAATCATCTCATTAACTATATGATTTTTTTGCGTATATACTCTCATTTTTTAAAATTGCTGTTCTATACTCTATACTTCATCAATTTAGTTAATTTTTCAATCTCAACTGATTCAGGAATTGTCATCAGCCATTGTCATCATTCTTTGTCTTCTATTCTCTGAAGTTAGGGAGAAATGCTACGTATCCTAATGGACCATTTGCCAAAGGTTGTGATTAAACAGTCTCAAATACCAAAAAAGGTTCATTGTAAGCAGTAATAAATACACACTAAATGCACAGTGGGCTCTCCCAGTATAAAGTCTGAGATTTATTAAACACAAAATAAACCAAGACCATATTTACTTATAAGAAAACTAAAGGCTTGAGTCCGGCTAAAATAATACAATGGCAGCAACACAGTCGAAGTAACAATAAACACAAGTCAAGGTCAAGAGTCCAATTAATGCAGACATGAAAAGTACTGCAGATCCAGGTCAGGAGCAAAAATAAACAATACTGAAGATTACAGTCCAATAGTCACATGCCAGGAGTTCATTCAACAGAGTGGATAAAAAACAACCAAGAAATCAAATGAAACCAGGAAGCTAGTCCAGAATTTAAAGTCAACAATTCAGGATACAACAAAATCCAGGAAAGAGTTACAGGTACATGGCTGGAGCCCAAAATTCTAATGGAGGGGCAGTAGAGCCAAGACATGAGACAGGAGTATGAAGATATGACGTTATCTGTGACCAAAGAGCTATTCTTTTTCAGAGCCGTTTTATCCAGAGATCTCAGCTGTTGCACTTTTCAGCAAACCTTCACAAATCATCCTAGAAACCTGTGTTGGGTTTCCTTGTGGAGGAGGTTAGGTGAACCCCTTCGTAGTTTGCTGCAATATTGAGAAAAGTGCCCCTCTGAGTAAGACCTCTGAGTAGCAGACAAACTGGGATTCATGGTAGAGAGAGCAAGGTGGTGACTTTCCTCTTTCTTTCCAATGCTCTTTTAAGGAGCTTGGAAATAACAATAATAAAACTTCCACTCTATCTCCTTGAAGGGACTCAGGGCGGTTTCCAGTATATATGGCAAACATTCAATGCCAAAAAGGAAAAACATACAAGAAATTACATCAAGCAATACTAAAGCAGCCTAACTTTAAACTTAATCACAAACAAAAATAACCAAGGATAAAAACTTAAGTGACCTAAACAAACGCAAATGCATAGTATAAATTTATCACTGGGTAAAAGACATCTAGAAACCAATAACTAAAACCTTATAGAGAGATGAGGTGATTTGCAGCAACCAACAGGCTGAAGTTAATTCCAGTATCGGAAGAGATTTAACAAATCTAGGGGAGGATGTAAATCGAGAGATGTTAGTCTTCCTTCTCCCCATACACCAGGGTGCATAGATGTTTTTTTAATCAACTTTTTGAAAGCAAGGAGAGAGATGGCAGCTTTTAGTTCTTTTGGGAGGGAGTTCCAGAGGCAAGGAGCGATCATTGAGAAGGCCCCCTCTCTTGTTTGTTCCCACCAGCCGTGCTTGAGATGGAGGTGGGCCCTAGACCAGGACCTCTTCTGCAGATCACAGTCCACAAGCCAGTTTGTATGGGGGGTGCGATTCTGCAAATATTCTGGGCCCGAACCATTTAGGGCTTTATAGGTAATGACCAATAAAGAAAAACAATAGGCAAGTCTCCTCTAGCCACGCATGAGTTCTTTCATGTCCAGTGCATGCTGAACTTTCTCTAAAGCTCTTTCTAGTTCCATGGATTTATGTGGCTTTTCCACAGTATGGGTCCTTTGATGGGAACGTAGGTGGTCACTGCGACGGAAGCTTTCTCCACATTCTATGCATTTATGTGGCTTCTCCCCTGTGTGGGTCCTTTGATGGGAATGCAGATGTCCACTTTGACTGAAGCTCTTTTGACATTCCATGCACTTATATGGCTTCTCCCCGGTGTGTGTTCTTTGATGAGAACACAGTCTGACACTCCGACTGAAGGTTTTTCCACATTCCATGCATTTATATGGCTTCTCGCCTGTGTGGGTCCTTTGATGGTAACGTAGATGGTCACTGCGACTGAAGGTTTTTCCACATTCTATGCATTTATATGGTGTCTCCCCTGTGTGGGTCCTTTGATGGTAACACAATGTGTCACTCCGACTGAAGGATTTTCCACATTCTATGCATTTATATGGCTTCTCCCCTGTGTGGGCCCTTTGATGGGAATGCAGTTTGTTACTCCGACTGAACGTTTTCCCACATTCTATGCATTCAAATGGCTTCTCCCCTCTGTGGGTTCGTTGATGGGAACGTAGACTACCACTCTGACTGAAACTTTTCCCACATTCCATACATTTATATGGCTTTTCCCCTGTGTGGGTCCTTTGATGGGAGCGCAGTGTGTTACTGCAACTGAAAGTTTGTCCACATTCTATGCATTCAAATGGCTTCTCCCCCGTGTGGGTCCTTTGATGGGAACGTAGAGTGCCACTCTGACTGAAGCTTTTTCCACATTCAATACATGTATGTGGCTTCTCTCCTGTGTGGATCCTTTGATGGGAACGCAGATTGCCACTCTGACTGAAGCTTTTTCCACATTCTATGCATTTATGAGGCTTCTCCCCTGTGTGGGTACTTTGATGGGAACGTAGACTGTTATCCCAAGTAAAGCTTTCTCCACATTCCATGCATTTATATGGCTTCTCCCCTGTGTGGGAGTGTTCATGTCTAGTAAGATAACTTTTCCAACCAAAGTATTTCCCACATTCCATACACTGATGTAACTTCTTCCCTGTGTGTGATTTCGGATATGGAGGTAGAGGACTTGCCATTCTTTTACATTTATAATTCAAATATTATGCCAGGTGTTTATAACCTCTTGAACAGCACTGTGTTTGTATGACTCCAGCCTTCCAATGCCTCTCTTTTTACAGCACAATCATATCCCCCCTTAATTGCACAGACATGTAGGTTATAATACACGTTTCTATTACTTATTTCTTTTTGTTGTCATTGTTGTGCATCTTGAAGTCACTCCTCGGGCAAAGCTCTCAACAGATTTTCTTCGCAGAACTTTTTCAGAAGTTACCTGCCAGACAAATGAGAGGAAATTCTCTTCAGGAGTTGAACAGAGAAAGATCTCATGGAGTATGAAGAACAAGTCTAATACTGTAGCAAAATCAGGGGTAGAGGGAAGATGCCCATTGCCTGGTGACAAATACTTTATTTAACACCTGCCATAACAATGACCAATCCCTCCTCAGATACAATTCTCAGCCAGAGAGGTCCTGAGCCTCTCTAAACTACAAACTCTAGAATCCTGCAGGAAGCAGCCACAAAATTTTAAAGGGGAAGCACACTGTTCTACTTAGAAGCCCAGAAGTTGACTTTTCTGAGGCTGCAAGGATTCTTCCTCTGTGTGGCGTTTTTAGCCTTCTCCTTCATCCCTTCATCCCATCTCCCCTCCTTTCTTTGGAGGCTCCTCTGCCCTCCTCTTCATCATGACCTCAGTCTCCTGAGGGGCTTACATCCTTCCCACCCTTCTTTTGGTCATGAATGAGGAGAGGTGAATGTGTTGCAGCCACCCAGGGCTTCATGTATTTCCTCCAGCTCCAGAGTGTGTTTTGAAAAATGTGTTCTTTTAAAACATTAGTGTGTGTTCCAAAAATGTATTTGTTTGGGTTTTACTATTTAAAACTTTTTTTATTAATGGTTCTTGAGTTATAATTTATTTTAAAAGATTGTTGCCTGTCTTCAATCCTCTGCTGGGCAGAAAAGCATGATAATGCAGAAAATACATAATTCCAAGTGAATAAAAGAAGCAGTCCTTCATTGATGGCTGCGCTGGACTATGGAATGACCTGACAGAAGAAATCTTGACAGCTAAATGAGCTGTCACTGAAAACCCTCTCTCTTCCAGCAGGCCTACCCAGTTAATTTTAAGCTGTGAATTTTAAATGTATGTTTTATTAATATTGGTGTTCTAATCTACATTATGTGTATTTTAATATAAGCAATACATCTGTTGTATCCCACCACGAACCATGAGGAGAGGTTGGTAACAAATAACATTATTATTATTACAGTATTACTAGCTTTGCCCGGCCACGCGTTGCTGTGGCTTATGGGAATCATTTGTTGGCCAGGTGGAATAGCAGTGAATAGCTTTGCAGCCTCAAAGCCTGGCTGTTTTCTTCTTGTGGGAATCCTTGTTTGGTGAGCTGGAATGCAATGGAATAGGGTTGCTGTTTGGAAGGCTGGGTGCTTCCGTTCTAGGGGAATTGTTTTTTGGGCTGATAGAATTGCAATAAATAGCCTTGCTGTTTCAAAGCCTGGCTACTTGCTACCTAGGGGAATCTTGGGTTGGTCAGCTTCAATAGTACAAAGTAGTATTGCTGCTTCAAAGCCTGACCACCTTCTACCAAGGTTAATCCTTTGTTGGTCTGGTTGAATTGCACTGAATAGCCTTGCATCTTCAATGCCTGGCTGTGTTATACCTAGGGGAATCCTTCTTTGGCGAGCTGGAGTAGCACCCTCAATCAAAGGGCCACTTTGAAGCCTGGCTACTTCCTTTGTAGGGGAATCCTTGTTTGGCCAGCTTGAACTGCACTGAATAGTCTTGCAGCTTAAAAGCCTGGCCGCTTTCTACATAAGGCATCCTTGCTATACCAGGTTGAATGGGATGGAGTAGCCTCATGGCTTCAAAGTCTGGGGATTTTCCACCTAGAGGAAATCTTGGTTGGCCAGGTTGAATAGAACTGAATAGCCTTTCTGCTTGCAAGCCTGGCCGTTTTCTACCTTGCTGAATGCTTGGTTGGCCAGGTTGGATAGCAATTAATAGTTTCAGTGCAGCAGGTATGAATGCTGCCATTAGCCACCTTGATTAGTATTTAATGGCCTTGCAGCTGCAAAGTCTGCCTGCTTTCTGCCTGGGGGAATTCTTTGTTGGGATGTGTTAGCTGGCCCTGGTTGATTCCTAGAGATTATATTATACCACAGTAATTATTATATATTTATAATCTTATATTATCTGCTTTGGATTATATGAGGCCCCTTCTACACAGCTGTATAAAATCCACACTGAACTGTATTATATGGCAGTGTGGACTCAAGATAATCCAGTTCAAAGCAGATACTGTAGATCAGGGGTCCCCAAACTAAGGCCCGGGGGCCGGATGCGGCCCTCCAAGGTCATTTACCTGGCCCCTGCCCTCAGTTTTATAATATAATATTTTTATATCATTTTAAATAATATAATATATTGTATATACATATAATATTGATAATATTATAATATACAATATAATACTAATAATACCATATAATAATATTAATTATATGTTATATATTACATATAATATTACAGTATAGTGGTATAGTTCAATATAGTAATATATAATGCTAATATTGTGCTATGCTAATAATATAATGTATGTACATACAGCTGCTCTGGAGTGAGAAGGTGAGAAGGGCAGGATATAAATGTAATAAATAATGTAGTAAATGAATAAATAAATAAATAATTTTAGACTTAGGCTCGCCCAAAGTCTGAAATGACTTAAAGTCACACAACAACAACAATCCTAATTAACTTGACTATCTCATTGGCCAGAAGGAGGCCCACACTTCCCATTGAAATCCTGATAGGTTTATGTTGTTTACAATTGTTTTCATTTTTAAATATTGTATTGTTCTTTTGTTGTTGTTTTGCACTACAAATAAGACATGTGCAGTGTGTACAGGAATTTGTTTGGTTTTTTTTTTTTTCAAATGATAATTCGGCCCCTCCACAGTCTGAAAGATTGTGGACCGGCCCTCTGCTTTAAAAGTTTGAGGACCCCTGCTGTAGATTATATGCCTTGGTATTCTGGGTTATATAGCTGTGCGGAAGGGCCTTGAGTCTACACTGCCATATAATCCAGTTCAAATCAGATAATCTGAATATTATAGGCAGTGTAGATGAGGCCAGAGTGTACTCTGCCTGTGCCCTGGGCAACATTTTGGCTGAGGGAGTTGCTAGGACACGAAGGGGGTGGGTCCTAAAGGTAGCAGAGCCAACCTTTCTGACTGGCAGTTAGGGGGAGAAAGCTTCTTCCTCATCCTCTGTAACTTGGCCAGAATCAAGCATCCCCTCAGAAGAAGGTTAAATTGCCTCTGTGTCTGTCTCTGTCTCGGTTCTATGTGTATATGGCCACTGAATGTTTGCCCTATATGTATATAATGTGATCCGCCCTGAGTCCCCTTCGGGGTGAGAAAGAAGGGCGGAATATAAACACTGTAAATAAATAAATAATTATCTCCCAGTTCTCTCTCTCCTCGAGGCAGAAAGAGGAATCTGCTGAAGGAAGAAGGCCTCGGGGCAGGATGGGAATGGATCGGGAGGGGGAAGAAGACCCTCGGGAGACCGCTCCCCACCCTCCTCCCCAGGCCTGGCCACACTCACCGGCTGAGGGAGAAGAAAACTCCGGTTCTGAGGAGTCCCTGAGGCGTCGAGGCCCAAAACTCCCGGATGGAGCCCCACGCTGGGGCAAGCCTGCTCAAAATGGCGCCAAAGCCAACGTCCCACTCCTCCGGAAGTGACCTCAGAGGGAAGGGCACCACTCGTCTCCTCCCCTTCTGAGCACTTCCTCCTGCCTCTCTGGGAAGCGGAGGCCTCCTTCTCGCTCTACTTCCGCCCGGCCTCAACATGGTGGCCACGAGTAGGTGTCCATAGAGAGGCGGGGCTTAGCGTCCCAAAGACCAGGACTGTGGCTGCAAAGGGAGAGCCAGCCATTATTTATTCATTTATTTAGTAGGGACCAAGGGCCAGAAAATAGTAGATTATTGCCTATATAGCTTTGCCTCTGCAGATATCATATAGCTTTCATATAGACAATATAAGCATTTTGTATGAACCAAATTAGTATGTACAACACAGGGCCTGTGCCCCTCCTCTTCCTGTGAGTTGGTGCCTTTCTCCAGAAAGTTCCAAAAAGAGAAGAAAGCTCGGAGTAAACAAGTTAGGTCATTGGTATCACTTGTGCCAAAATAGGTGTGGAAGGTGGGGAAGACCCTCAGCCATAGATCAATTTTAGATAAGCCGAGATATAAATTCTTTGTTTGCTACTAATTCTTGTGCCTGAATTCCAATATGCCGATGACAACGTAGCCTGTGCACATTCAAAAGAAGACCTACAAGCCACTCTAAACACCTTCGCAGAAGCATACGAGAAGCTCGGCCTCTCACTGAATATCGAGAAAACCAAAGTGCTCTTCCAACAGGCACCAGCTAAACCCTTTGCAATGCCAGCTTAACGGTGTAACATTAGAAAACGTTGATCATTTCCGCTCCCTTGGCAGCCACCTCTCCACAAAAGTCAACATTGACACTGAAATACAACACCGCCTGAGCTCTGAGAGTGCAGCATTTTTCCGTATGAAGCAGAGAGTGTTTGATGATTGGGACAACCGTAGAGATACCAAGGTGCTTGTTTATAAAGCCATTGTCCTCCCAACCCTGCTCTACGCCTGCGAAACGTGGACTGTCTACAGACGACACTGAAATACAACACCACCTGAGCTCTGCGAGTGCAGCATTTTTCCGTATGAAGCAGAGAGTGTCTGAGGATTGGGACATCCATAGTGTTCCGTCCCCCAGGACGATGGTTTGCCTTACTTATTGGTCGTTTGTTTGTTTTCCCTCCTTTGCATTTTGTTTCAGCCTCTGGCTGCAAAAGCCCAGGAAAGGTGGCTTGAAGTCTGCAAGAGCTGGCTGCAGTTTTCTTTGCAATGATTGGTCAAAGAGTACAACATCCTAGGACCGCCCTTTTTACCAGGGTCTAGTCTCCATTTTAGAGTTTCATTCTGGCTATAGTCTTCCAACGTGCTGGAGCTGTGCAAGGCTAACTGGGACAAATCATCCTCAAAACCAGGCCAATCTAAGCCTATCCAAATTAGATAAGTATTGAATTATACTGATCTGGAATAGGAAATCTAGTTAGAGGAGCAGGGTTATTCCATCGCTTCTAGAACTAATCTTTGCTGTAAAGATAGGGAAGGAAAGAGTTTCTCCTTCTAATATAGACAGCGTGATTAGGGTATAGTGGTTTTATAATCACCTTTGCCTTCTGGAACCAGGGATAATTCTGCAACTAAAACCTATGGAAATTTGTTTCATTTTTTGCAACTTTAAGATCTGTGCCAGGTTTACAACCTTGTATGAATAAACATCCTTTTTTGAAGTTCTCCAGACTCAGTCGTTCAATATTTTAGGACAGCTTATAGGGATTTGCAGTTCGCCCGGATAAAGGACGGCACGTTTCAGCTTTATAGTTTTTTTTTATTGTCTGGCGGACGGCACAGTTTTGAGGACGATCAGCGGTTTTCCACTTGAGCTAGCCTGCACGGCCATAGAGACTTTGATTTTGTTGGTCTGTTGCAGTGAAGCTTGCTGCCATTCCTTCAGCCTCTGCAGTATCCTGCTCTTCAGCTGCGGCTGTTTCTGCAATTGCACGGCTGTGCAAAACCCAGCAATCTACCCCGAGCTCCTTCGGTGGCAGGTATCGAGCCGCGGAGCTCCAGCAGCAGTCTTTGGGCTCACACAGAGGTGGTGAGTCCAGAAGCACCAGGCCGGGAACCAGATAAGCCTGGCAACTCCAAAAGAAAGTTCTGGCTGAGTCTTCACAGTGGCTAGGATCTCGGCCGGGACAGTCGCCCGGCGGTGGTGACCTGCCTCATGGTCCGGCGGTGGTGACCTGCCTCATCATCCTGCGGTGGTGACCTGCCTCATTGACCTGCGGCGGTGACCTGTCTCATCATCCTGCGGTGGTGACCTGCCTCATTGACCTGCGGTGGTGACCTGTCTCATCGTCCTGCGGTGGTGACCTCCCTTCACAGCGGGGAGGAGGCGTCTCTTCTCTCCTCCTTTCCAAAGCCAGCCTCGGTGCTCCTTCGGCGGCAGGCCTCGAGCCGCGGAGCACAAGGTGCTTGAAAATTTGGCGAAGTCGCCATTTTGGCAGTTTACGTCACTCGGGCAAGGGAGGTATCAAGTGGCAAGTTGCTGTCAGTTGGCATTTTGCAGCTTGCCTACCAAAGTTTGGCGCCAAAGGTCACAATCTTTGTAAAGTATAGTTACTTAGTGATATATATTGCTATGGTTAAGTGCTGTGAATTGTATTATATATTGAATTTGCCTTTATTGTAAATTTACTTGCAGGTATATTGCATTTGCCTTTGTTGTAAATTTACTTGCTATTAAGAATACATAATGTCTATGCAATTTCAAGATGATGCAGATGGTATACCTCCTTCTGAGGCTGAAAGTAGGAATGAAAGGCCCCAAAGGATAAAGTACCCTTCAGCCAAGATGCTAGCCCATCTAATAGATGAAAAGGAGCTCCTCCATGTGAGGTTAGGTTCGGCATGGGAGCGAATTGTAACATTAATGGACAGAATTGAGAGCTTGGGTATTACAAGGGTGCCATCCATATTACAGACAGACCTTGAAGAGACCTTCGGTATTTGGAGGGGTTTGGTGTCTAAGATAGTCCAGGTCCTCGAGCGCATTAACGCCAAGGATTCAGAGTTAGAAATAGTGAGTGTCTTAGCTGACACTAATGAGAAAGAAAATAAGGTGAGGGCAATTCTAGATGCCTTGGAATTTAGTTCTCCATCTGTTAATCTAAGGTCTGAGCCAAAAGGAAATCAGTCTTCCTTATGCAGCCATGAGACCAATCTTTTAAAATCACCTGCTGTGGCACTTAGTCTTAAGTCCAACCGCTCTAGCCAGGTATCTAAGCTAAGGGAGTGTGCATCATCTAAACATAGCCACTCTAGCAAGTCTTCTGCTGCTGGGAGTGCCATCTCTTCCCTAGCTGCCTTGCACATTAAGGAGGCTGCACGTCTAGAGCTAAAGAGCAAGGTAGCGGGGGCGGAGGCTGATGCTAAGGCAGCTGATCTCACCCTTCCCTTTAAAGAAGAAGAGCAACGACTGCAAATAGAACAGGCCCGTAGACAAAGCGAAATGCAAATAGAACAGGCCCGTAGACAAAGCGAAATGCAAATGGAACAGGCCCAAAGGCAAGGTGAAATAGAAATGCTTAGAATAAGGATGGATGCTACTGCCAAAAAGGTAAGGGCTGAGACTTTGGCCAAGGCCCTAATTGAGCCACTCACAGAAGAAAATGTAAGTCAGTTGCCGAAGCAGGACCCTTCTTCCAAGGTGCTTGTGCATCTTAATAGCTTAAACAGCCAGTTTTCGGATGAGGAACAGGAAGACTTCTCTCCTTACCCAGAGCAGGGCCCCAAAGTCACTTTTGAGTTTCCTGCAGAGCAGAGCGTCATAGCGGGGAGCTCACCCTTGCCCGAGCTACCTGTGCCTCCTGCTAAATCCCTAGGTCAGTCAATCAGGGCCTCAAGGCCAAGTGCTAGTTGGCCCTTACAGACAGCTGCACAGGGAGCCACCGATTCGTCAGTGGTCGATGTCATCCCTCCAAGAGGCCAAAGGTTGACGCAAGGTGCACGGTGGGAGTCCACTCCACAACAGCAAACTCCTCAATTGTTCCCTTCGACGCCAGAGTCCCAGCTTGTCTCCATCATCAGAAGCCCCAGAAGAGATCTTAAGGACAAGGGTGTCGAAAAGTTTTCGGACAAGCCTGAGGAATTTCTTCTCTGGAAGGCCACCTTCCAGAGAGCAATCAGAGACTTAAAGTTATTGCCTGAGGAAGAACTGACTCTTCTGGCTGCATGGTTGGGCCCAGCCTCATCCTCACAAGTTAAGAAGATCTACGCAGCCCACGTAGCCGATCCCGACAAAGCCCTGGAAAAGGCCTGGGCCAGGTTGCAGCAGAGGTATGGGGCCAGCACAGAGATTGAAGCATCTCTTATGGACAAGCTTCAAAGGTTCCCAGCTTTGAAACTCAAAGACTTCAAACTCTTGTGGGACCTCAGCGATCTCCTTACGGAATTAGAGTCGGCCAAGGAGAATCCAGAACTGCCCGGTTTGAAGTGCCTCGATCAGCACCTGTCCCAGAGGCAGATCTTGACCAAGCTGCCCTTCACTTTGCAAGAACGCTGGGGACAGGAGGTCTTCAACTACAAGGAGGCCCACTCCCAGGCATACCCTCCATTTTCTCATTTGGTCCAGTTCATCACCAGGGCGGCCAGAGAAAGGAATGATCCGCAGACGGGCCTCCCCACCTTATACCAAGGGACCCAGCCAGAGAAGGCACCTAAAGTGGAGAAAAAACCATCCAGAGAGGCCAAAAGACCGGTTAGTGTTAAGGCTGTTGAAACTCAGCACAGGGCCAACGAATCCAAGTCAGAGGTGAAGGAGGTGCTCTGCCCCATTCACCAAAAGCCTCACAGTTTGGCCAACTGCCGGGAATTTGGCAAGAAGCCTTATAAAGAAAGACAACAGATTGTACAGAAGCTGGGCATATGTTTTAGGTGCTGTGGAGCAACTCCTCACTTTGCATCCAACTGCAAAGAGGACGTCAAATGCGCAAGGTGTAACAGCCTTAAGCATTGCACCGCGATGCACAACTCTGACGCTGTCTCCCGCACCAAAGGGGACACGTCTTCCAAAGAAGGGTCATCTACTGAAGCCACCAACATGCAGACCGCGTCACGGATGCAGGAGGATGCTCCATCGGTCGCCTGTACTGAACTATGCTCTGACGTGCACCAGTTCAGAGTCTGCCATCCCATCTGCCTAGCAGATGTATATCCAGCCAGAAGACCTTGGCTTAAAAAGAGACTTTACGTGGCTTTGGATTCACAAAGCGACGCCTCCCTGGCGACTCCAGAGTTTTTCCAACTGTTTGACATAAAAACCCAGACGGTCGACTACACCATGTCCACCTGTGTAGGGAAGAAGAAGTTGCAGGGTCGCATAGCATCCGGCTTTGTTGTCTCCTCTTGTGACCAGAAGAGACTGTTCGAGTTACCAGACCTCATTGAGTGTTCCTCTATTCCCCGGAACAAAAGGCAGATTGTCACCAGAGAAGTCGTGGAAGCCCATCCTCACTTGCGAAAGCTGAAGAACGCCTTACCTGCTTTCCGTCCAGATGTGGACATTGCCCTTCTGCTTGGTGCGGACTGTCCGAACTTGTTCTATGTGAACGACCAAGTTAAGGGACCTCCAGGGGCGCCCATTGCTCAGCTGCTACCACTAGGCTGGACAGTTACAGGCCCAGTGTGCATAAATAGGATGCACCCTCCATCGTCGGTGGGCACTCGTCAAGCGCACGTGCTTCAAGGCAGTCGCCCCACACTAATGCATAGCTGTTTGAGTCATATCTCGGTCTATTGTCAGGGGATAACACCAGAGTATTCTTCCATCTTTGAAGTCTCCGAAAGGGATGAAACTACAGCGCTTTCCAAAGATGAACAGAGGTTTTTAGAGATCATGAACTCTCAAGTTTCCCGGAGTCCCGAGGGAAATTGGATAGCCCCTCTGCCTTTTAAAGCAGAAAAACCCACTTTGCCAAACAACAGGCATGTGGCAGAAAATAGACTCTGGTCACTGAAGAAGAAGATGCAGAAAGACCCCAAGGTAAAGGAGCAAATCGTTGGCTTTATGGAAGACATGTTCCAAAGTAACTACGCCGAGGTCTCTGATCAAAGTGAGGTCAATGAAGAAAACTGGTTCCTGCCTTTCCATAAAGTCACGCATCCCCAAAAGCCTAACAAGGTCCGAATTGTATTCGATGCCAGTGCCGCATGCCAAGGCATTTCTCTTAATAATGTTTTGCTAAAGGGACCAGATCTTTTAAACAGTTTGCTCGGAGTCATCTTGAGATTTAGAGAGAAAGAGTTTGCTGTTATTGCAGACATCCACAAGATGTTTTACGCCTTTTTAGTTCGTCCTGATCATCGCAGGTACCTCAAGTTTTTGTGGTACGCGGACACTCAAAATTTGTGTGACGTTCGGGTTTTTCAGATGCGCGTACATGTCTTTGGAAATACCCCGTCTCCAGCCGTTGCAAACTACTGCCTCAAAAGAACCGCAGATGAGTTTGGGCACCAGTTCAGTCCAGAAGTCGCCAGCATAGTTAACCACAACTTCTACGTGGATGATCTTCTGGTTTCGTTTGACTCCGTTCATCAAGCCATCCAAATAGTGCATGAGCTGCAGGCTTTGTTAAAAGGTGCCAACATTCGCCTGCACAAACTATTATCCAACAGCAGACAAATCTTGCAAGCCTTTCCCTCCGAAGACTTAGCGGAAAGCAATGTTCATGAGTTATTCAAAGGGTTAAGCTCCCAGTCTAGTTTAGGACTTCTCTGGGATGTAAAATCGGACCATCTTTCGTTAAGAGCATCTAAATTTCAGTTTGTGAACACTAAGAGACAGATGCTTTCCGCCATCAATGGGATATTTGATCCCTTAGGCATAGCTGCTCCTGTCCTGATCACTGCTAAACTTCTGTTCAGACAGGTGATCCAAGAAAAAATAGGATGGGATCAAGAGCTGTCTCAATCAATAAAAACGGCTTGGTCAAACTGGACTGCCCAAGCTGAAGGCCTGGAAACCATCGCAGTTCCCAGACAATTTGCGCCCTGTAAGGTAATGATAGAACCCACCACAGAACTTCACATCTTCTGTGACGCATCTGAGCGAGCTATAGCAGCTGTGGCATACATGCGACAAAAGGACAGAGATTTTTGTCACGCAGGATTCATCATGGCAAAGGCTAAAATAGCTCCTATGGGAACTTCAATACCCCGGCTGGAATTGTGTGCAGCAGTTCTTGCTGTCCAGCTCTGGCGCATCATCCAGCAAGAGATAGGAGACTTGTTTCAAGATGTCCATTTCCACACGGACAGTACAGTTGTGCTTGGTTACATCAACAACACAACCAAAAGATTCAAGGTGTATGTGGCTAATAGAATCAACAACATTCTATCCAGTTCTACGCCTAGCCAGTGGCACCACGTCGCCACCAGCAACAACCCAGCTGACATCGCTTCCAGAGGAGCTTCAACTCAACGAGTGTTAAGTTCAAGTTGGCTGACAGGCCCCAGATGCTTGACCGAAGTCAATTTTCCATCAGCCTTTTCTCCCACCGATAATACAGAATTGCCCGAGTCCGTTCCAGAGGTGAAAGTTTGCAAGATGACCACAGAAATCAAGATGGGCCAAAGATCTTGCCTGGAACCACACCGTTTTGAATGTTTTTCGGAGTGGCACAGTCTTCTTAGAGCAGTTGCTAGGCTTATACATCGTTTAGCTTGCAAAGATAGTGAGCCTTTACAGGTCCAGGATATGATAAAGGCTAAGAGCGTCATATTCAAGTCAGTACAGAGATCTGCTTTCAAGCAGGAAATAGCTAGGCTAGAGCAAGGGCTCAACATCCCTAATCAAAGTCTTCTAAATGAGTTAAACCCATTTCTAGACAAGGAGGGTATTTTGAGAGTTGGAGGAAGGTTAGCCAAAGCTAAACTCAAGGCGTGCATAAAAAACCCCATCATCATACCCCCTAATAGTCACACTGCATTGCTGCTCGTTCGGCATCACCATGAAAGGATCCATCATCAGGGTAGAACTCTAACTGAGGCAGCCCTTAGAAATGAAGGTCTGTGGGTAGTTAATGCCAAAAGGTTGGTCAACAGTTGTATTTTCAAATGTGTTAAATGCAGGCGCCTTAGGCGAAACTGTCAAAGTCAGTTGATGGCAGAACTACCTCAGGATAGGACTTTGACAGACCCACCCTTTTCCCATGTGGGAATCGATGTGTTTGGTCCTTGGGAGGTTGTCACTAGGAAAACCAGGGGTGGTGTTGTAAATAACAAGAGGTGGGCAGTTTTGTTTACTTGTTTAGTAATACGAGCTGTCCATATAGAAGTCATAGAAGGGATGGACACTTCATCATTTTTAAACGCATTAAAAAGGTTCATAGCCCTCAGAGGGCCAATTAAGTCAATTCGGTCGGACTGTGGCACCAATTTTGTAGGTGCGACCAAAGAACTCAATTGTGTGTCTAGGTTTGGGAGAGACCCAAAGGTTCAGAACTTTACGAATACTGAACAAATTATGTGGACTTTCAATGTTCCTCACGCCTCCCACATGGGTGGTGTTTGGGAGAGGATGATTGGTATTAGTCGCAAAATCCTTAATGCCATGCTTTTGAGTCATAGGTCATTGACGCATGATGTTTTGGTGACACTTATGGCGGAAGTTACCGCAATTATCAACAACCGGCCGCTGGTTCCCCTTACCAGTGACCCTGAGAACTTACAACCACTGACTCCTGCACTTATTTTGACACAAAAGGTGCCAGGATGGAAGGACATCATGTTGCCAGTTCCGGACGGAACTCACCGTGCCCTGTGGAAACAGGTGCAGTCCTTGGCCAACCACTTTTGGAAAAGGTGGAAAGCTGAGTACTTAAGCCAGCTTCAAGCTAGAAGAATCTGGCAAAGCCCACAGGACAACATTGAGGTTAACAACGTTGTGTTGTTAAAGGACAAAGACTTGCCCCGCCATGCATGGCCCATGGGCATTGTATTAAAGACCTTTCCTTGCCCGGATGGTAAGGTCAGGAAAGTTCAATTAAAGACTTGCAACAGAGACAAAGTGTCCATTTTGGACAGACCAATTAGTGACCTCGTGTTGCTTATTGGAGATGTTTAAAGTTCTAGTGTTTGTATTGTCATATGTGCAAAGGTGTTTGTATGTTTTTGAGTGGTAAATTCCCACATCCTGGGAATTTAAGCGGGGAGTGTTCCGTCCCCCAGGACGATGGTTTGCCTTACTTATTGGTCGTTTGTTTGTTTTCCCTCCTTTGCATTTTGTTTCAGCCTCTGGCTGCAAAAGCCCAGGAAAGGTGGCTTGAAGTCTGCAAGAGCTGGCTGCAGTTTTCTTTGCAATGATTGGTCAAAGAGTACAACATCTTAGGACCGCCCTTTTTACCAGGGTCTAGTCTCCATTTTAGAGTTTCATTCTGGCTATAGTCTTCCAACGTGCTGGAGCTGTGCAAGGCTAACTGGGACAAATCATCCTCAAAACCAGGCCAATCTAAGCCTATCCAAATTAGATAAGTATTGAATTATACTGATCTGGAATAGGAAATCTAGTTAGAGGAGCAGGGTTATTCCATCGCTTCTAGAACTAATCTTTGCTGTAAAGATAGGGAAGGAAAGAGTTTCTCCTTCTAATATAGACAGCGTGATTAGGGTATAGTGGTTTTATAATCACCTTTGCCTTCTGGAACCAGGGATAATTCTGCAACTAAAACCTATGGAAATTTGTTTCATTTTTTGCAACTTTAAGATCTGTGCCAGGTTTACAACCTTGTATGAATAAACATCCTTTTTTGAAGTTCTCCAGACTCAGTCGTTCAATATTTTAGGACAGCTTATAGGGATTTGCAGTTCGCCCGGATAAAGGACGGCACGTTTCAGCTTTATAGTTTTTTTTTATTGTCTGGCGGACGGCACACATAGGGATACCAAGGTGCTTGTTTATAAAGCCATTGTCCTCCCAGCCCTGCTCTACACCTGTGAAACATGGACGGTCTACAGACATCACACCAAACTCCTGGAGCGTTTCTATCAGCGTTGTCTCAGAAAAATCCTGCAAATCTCTTGGGAAGACAGGCGGACAAATGTCAACGTGCTTGAGGAAGCAAAGACCACCAGCATTGAAGCGATGCTCCTACGCCATCAACTCCGCTGGACTGGCCACGTTGTCCAAATGCCCAATCCCCGTCTCCCAAAGCAGTTGCTCTACTCCCAACTCAAGAATGGAAAACATAATGTTGGTGGGCAGGCAAAGAGATTTAAAGATGGGCTCAAAGCCAACCTTAAAAACTGTGGCATAGACACTGAGAACTGGGAAGCCCTGGCCCTTGAACGCTCTAACTGGAGGTTCGAAGAGGCACGAATGGAGGGCTTAAGGGAGAAAACGTGCCAAGAGGAAGGCCCGTCAAGCCAACCCTGACTGGGACCGCCTTTCATCTGGAAACCAATGCCCTCACTGCAGGAGAACATGCGGATCAAGAATAGGTCACTTCAGCCACCTATGGATCCATCCCCAAAACACCAGAAATGGAGGACCATCATCCTCGGCCTACGAGGGATCGCCTAAGTAAGTAAAGTAAGTACAAGAGAAAAGGACAGATCTCCCAAATGCAGTGTCCGAGTAAGACCTGGAGTCCAGTATGGACTGAGACAGAAATGTCATTGGGCTGGCCCATATGGTGGCTCTGCAGATTGCATCCAGCGGGATTCTTTCAAGGAAGGCCATGGAAATGGCAGGGCCCCTGGTGGCCGGAGGTCGCACCAAGTTGGGGGAAGGTCGGTGAACAAGCAGGTAGGTAAGTTTGATCACCGATGTGATCCAATGGGACAGATGCTGGGAGGAAACCAGATTTCCCAATTTGTCTGTGGCAAACTGTGGGCCAGGCTGTAGCGCATCTCATTAATAGCCAGCACCAATAGATCACTGCCGACCAGAAGGTGGCGAATTTGAAGCCCGAGTTGGATTGAGTACCCGACCGTTTAATAGCCTAGCTTACTGTCCCTCTATGCAGTTCGAAAACAACTGCAACTAGGGACCGCTTAGGCAAGGTTAATTTAATTTACGACACCATAAAACTGCCGGAGATCAAAGAGCAAGAAGGAAATACTACGATCAAAAAAGATTTGGTATCATAGTGGATGAAGCGACAGCTCCCCCTGTGGTCAGAATTGTGCATAACTACGCCTCTGGTGGCGTAGTGGATTAAAGCCTTGTGACTTGAAGGTTGGGTTGCTGATCTGAAAGCTACCAGGTTCGAATCCCACCCGGGATGCATGGGCCATGAGAGAAGCCTCCCACAAGGATGATAAAAACATCAAAACATCCGGGCGTCCCCTGGGCAACGTCCTTGCAGACGGCCAATTCTCTCACACCAGAAGCGACTTGCAGTTTCTCAAGTCGCTCCTGACACACACAAAAAATAGCATAACCTCCTGAAGCAGAAGTTGGAAGAACATTAAATTACAGTAGAGTCTCGCTTATCCAACATAAACGGGCCGGCAGAATGTTGGATAAGCGAATATGTTGGATAATAAGGAGGCATTAAGGAAAAGCCTATTAATCAAATTAGGTTATGATTTTACAAATGAAGCACCAAAACATCATGTTATACAACAAAATTGACATAAATATTAGTTCAATACACAGTAATGCTATGTAGTAATTACTGTATTTACGAATTTAGCACCAAAATATCACGATGTATTGAAAACATTGACTACAAAAATGTGTTGGATAATCCAGAATGTTGGATAAGCGGGTCTTGGATAAGTGAGACTCTACTGTACCTCTATCTGCTGGTATGTGTTGTATGTTTATAAATTGCATTGAATGTTTATCATGTATATGTTTATTATGATCCACCCTAAGTACTCTTCAGGGTGAGGACAGAATATAAATACTGCAAATAAATCAATCAATCAATCAATAAGAGAGAAATAGGCAGGGCGATTTTCTGATGGACTGGGCTCTCTCTCTATAGAACAGGAGAGCCCTCCTGACGTCCTCCAAGGGTGATTGTTAAACAATCAAACAAAGGACTGTCACATTCACAATAAAAACAATATTTTTCTCTTGAAGGATGAATTTACTCCTCTTCTCATAAACTATAAATGTCCTTTAGTTCTTTAATTGTTTATACAAACGGAGTCCTCTTCTTATATATAATGATTGTTCTTGTTTCTTTATTATGGATATTGGAAGGAAAGTAATGTCTGTGCGAAGTACAGCACGGATTCATAGAATAGGAGTCCTCGTGGACAACAAGTTAAACATGAGCCAACAATGTGATGCGGCAGCTAAAAAAGCCAATGGGATTCTGGCCTGCATCAATAGGGGAATAGCGTCTAGATCCAGGGAAGTCCTGCTCCCTCTATTCTGCCTTGGTCAGACCACACCTGGAATCACACTGTGTCCAATTTTGGGCACCGCAGATGAAGGGAAATGTTGACAAGCTGGAAAGCGTCCAGAGGAGGGCGACTCAAATGATCAAGGGTCTGGAGAACAAGCCCTATGAGGAGCGGCTTAAAGAGCTGGGCATGTTTAGCCTGCAGAAGAGAAGGCTGAGAGGAGACATGATAGCCATGTACAAATACGTGAAGGGAAGTCATAGGGAGGAGGGAGCAAGCTTGTTTTCTGCTGCCCTGCAGACTAGGACGCAAGGGAACAAGGGCTTCAAACTACAGGAAAGGAGATTCCACCTGAACATCAGGAAGAACTTCCTCACTGTGAGAAGGGCTGTTCGACAGTGGAACTCTCTCCCCGGGGCCGTGGTGGAGGCTCCTTCCTTGGAGGCTTTTAAGCAGAGGCTGGATGGCCATCTGTCGGGGGTGCTTTGAATGCGATTTCCTGTTTCTTAGCGGGGGGTTGGACTGGATGGCCCATGAGGTCTCTTCCAACTCTACTATTCTATGATTCTAGTAGAGTTGGAAGAGACCTCATGGGCCATCCAGTCCAACCCCTTGCCAAGAAGCAGGAAATCGCATTCAAAGACCCTATAGAAAATGAGGTAGGGCTCGTTGAACCTCAGGTCTGAGGGGTGGCACGCTGAGGCAATGGCCACTAGAGCTCTCCGCAGCGGCCTGTCTCCTCTCAGCCTGGGAATGCGGTAGGCTGCCACATCCCCAGGCTGAGAGGAAGATTCTCCAGGCACCAAATGCCCCCGCACCAACCACCCCTGCACCAATCTCCTGCCCCCTCCCTCCCAGCCCTGCCCAGCCCGCAATACAACCCAAACCCCCAAAAGTGTCCATGCCTGATCTAGACACTATACACGTTTTCATAATAATAATAAAATTTTATTTCGCACCCGCCCTCTCTCCCCGAAGGGACTCAGGGGGTTTACACATACAAAAGGCAAATATTTGATGCCGTATACAATTATAAAAACAGAAGCAAATATACATTAAAACATAGCACAATAAAATGATAAAATACAGATCATAATTAAAAGCAGATATAAAATAAGCTCTATGGGAGAGGTGATGTTTGGGCCTCCTAATGTGCCATAACCAAGCCCTGTTCAGGTGGAATCTAGAGATATAACATATAGATATGAAGTGGCCCTACAATGTGTTATCCCTTAGTAAGAAAGCAGTCAGGAGGGGGTAGGGTTACTAACGGGGGGATAGCTATAGGGAGCATACTACGCCCCCATTAAGGCAGCTCCACTGATTACCGACAAGTTTCCAGGACCAATTCCAAATGCATGTTATTACCTATAATGCACTATATACTTCGGGTCCAACCTATCTTCAAGACCACATCTTCTATGAATTGGCGCAGGCTCTGAGGTCTTCCAGGGATGCCCTCCTCTCGGTCCAACCACCATTCTAAGTACAGATGGTGGGGACGAGAGGGACTCCTCGGTGGTGGCCTCCTGGCTCTGGAATAACCTCCCAAGGTTAGCCCCCACTCTCCAAGCTTTTCAGTCTCGTCTAAAAACATGGCTTTTTAGACAGGTCTTTGATCTGGAGTAGATTTTAATGGTTATATGCGAGGACTTAGTGACTGCTTTAATCTGGCACTTGGATTGCTAATTTAAGACTGTCAATTTTATCCATAGGCACTGCTGCATTTTATGAATTTAAAAGTATTTATTATGTGTCATTTTATGCATGTTTGCTGGGTTTTATAATTGCTATATTGGTTACACAGACAAAAGGGGACATTTTACATATATTCTAACATTCACTCAATCCATTCATTTCAACATTCATACTCATCACACTTTGAGAGAGTAAATGGGTCTTTTATGTAGCACTTTTTATTTTTCTTCTTCTTGATTGACAACTTGTCATTCAGCTAAGAGTTGCTAGAGCCTCTTCCATTTTTGAACAGATGTTTAAAACTTAACTTAAAGGAAGGTTAAAGCTTCTAAAGATGTTTTTAAGATCAAGTCAGGGGGTGCTGTTTTTTAACTTGGAATATGTTTTAATGGATTTTAACTGTGGATTTTAAAATACTGTTTATATTTAATTTTGTTTTAATGGTTGCATATCTGTATATTTTAAATTGTATTCTAATGCTTTTATGTTAAGCCGTTCTGAGTCCCCTTTGGGAGAGATTGAGCAAATATAATAATAATAATAATAATAATAATAATAATAATAATAATAATAATAAAGACTCTGGCAGAAACCAGTGCAGGTGGTCCCGGTGGTGATGGGCACATTGGGTGCCGTGCCAAAAGATCTCAGCCGGCATTTGGAAACAATAGACATTGACAAAATTACGATCTGCCAACTGCAAAAGGCCACCCTGCTGGGATCTGCACGCATCATCCGAAAATACATCACACAGTCCTAGACACTTGGGAAGTGTTTGACTTGTGATTTTGTGATATGAAATCCAGCATGTCTATCTTGTTTGCTGTGTCATAATAAAATAATAATAATAATAATAATAGTAAATGGCCATTGTCTAACTTACTAAACTTAAAGAGTAATTGTTTCCGACTATGTACATGTGTTATTTACACCCAACGTTCTCAGGTCAGTTCTCATCAATTCAGCAGTTTTCTTCATTAGCACTTTTCACGCCAAAGTTAATCAAATTCTTCACCTCCTCCATAATGCCATTTTCAGGATGGTGTCTTTAGTCTTTCCAGAGAGGCCCCAGCCAGACCCAATCATTGAATTTCATTCATTCATTCATTCATTCATTCATTCATCACACATATTGAACTCCAAGTCCATAAATTAAGCCAGGAAATCAGTCCCAAAGATTTGGGATACAACAGAGTCCAGAACAGGGTTATATGGACAATATCAAACTCCAGAATTCTAACCGAGGAGCAGCAGAACCAAGGGACAGGACAAGTGTATGAAGGTATGACATCATGTGCTACCAAAGTGCTGTTTTTTTCCAGAGTCCTTTTATCATGAGGTCACAGCTGCTGCTCATTTCAGCAAGCCTTCCCAGAGCATCCCAGAAGTCTGTGATGCTTCCCTTAGGGATCACGGGGTCAGGTTAACTCTTTCCAAATTTGCTACAATACTGTGAAGAGTGTGGGAGAACTGCATTCAATGACAGATGGTGAGTAAAGCTGCGGCTTTCTTCATTCCCTCCATCCTCCCATTCTTTATCTATCTATTTATTTATTTTTCAAACTTATATGCCGCCACTCCCCTAGGGCTCGGGGCGGCTTACAAGAACCGGCTAAAATCAACAATTTAAAAACATCTTAAAACATCTTTTAAAAATATCTTAAAAACATCCTAAAAACACCTTTTAAAACATCTAACAGAACTCAAAGGCCTGCCGAAACAGGTGTGTCTTGCGGGACCTGCGGAAAGCCAACAGGTCCCGCAAGGCACGGACTTCAGGTGGCAAGGTGTTCCAGAGAGATGGCGCCACTGCTGAAAAGGCTCTGCGTCTAGTTGCTGTTAGACGCAAGGCCTTAAAACTGGGGACTTCCAACAGGTCTTGGTCCTCAGAACGGAGGGATCTCTGGGGTTTGTAGGGAGTGAGGCGGTCCCTCGGGTACATCGGCCCTAGACCATGTAAGGCCTTAAAGGTAAGTAAGCCGCCCTGACAACTGTGTAAGCCGCCCTGAGTCCCCCCGGGTGAGAAGGGCGGGGTATAAATTCTGTAAATAAATAAATAAATAAATACCATCACTTTGAAAGTGATCCGGTGCTCAATTGGTAACCAGTGCAGCTGCTGTAAGATTGGTGTTATGTGGCATCTCATCGGGACTCCCGCAAGGAGCCGGGCAGCTGCATTTTACACCAATTTGAGCTTCCAGATCACCGACACAGGAAGGCCGATGTAAAGGGCATTACAGTAGTCCAGTCTCGAGATGACCGTAGCCTGGATCACCGTAGCCAGGTTGTCCCTAGACAGATAGGAGGCTAGCCGTCTAGCCTGCCGAAGATGAAAAAAGGCGGTTTTGCTAACGGCAGAGACCTGGGCCTCCATCGTCAGTGAAGGGTCCAAGAGGACTCCCAGACTCTTTACTAGTGAAGACGGGCGTAGCGCTTCGCCATCCAGGATTGGCAACTGGATGTCCCCACTGCCTGGTCAGCCCAGCCAAAGGATCTCCGTCTTTGCTGGACTCACCCTCAACCTACTGGAATGCAACGATCCAATAATGGCCTTGAGGCACTGATGAAAATTGTCGGGTACAGAATCCGGTCGGCCTTCCATCTTTAACACAAGCTGAGTGTCGTCAGCATATTGATAACACTCGAGCCCGAAATCTCGGACCAGCTGAGCAAGTGGTCGCATAAAGGCTTTATCTGCCTAGGGAGGGATAGGGCCCTTGTCTGGGGAAATATAATGGTTCTTTTTAGGAGAACTAGGAAACACAAAGGCAGGTCTTCTACTCAAACTATGTGTGAGTTTTTCAATGTTTACTGTATGCTGAACTCTCTTGACGTTGGGTTGGAGTTTTTCTTGAAGGTCTTTCCACATTCTATGCATTTCTATGGCTTCTCCCCTGTGTGGGTCCTTTGATGGGAACACAGATTGCTACTCCTACTGAAGCTCTTTCCACATTCCATGCATTGATATGGCTTCTCTCCAGTGTGGGTCCTTTGATGTGAACGCAGATCTCTACTGTGATAGAAGCTCTTTTCACATTCCAAGCATTTATGTGGCTTCTCCCCTGTGTGGATCCGTTGATGAGAACACAGATTGCTACTCCTACTGAACTTCTTTCCACATTCCATGCATTGATATGGCCTCTCTCCAGTGTGGGTCCTTTGATGCGAACGGAGATCCCCACTGAGACAGAAGCTCTTTCCACATTCCATGCATTTATGTGGCCTCTTCCCTGTGTGGAACCTTTGATGGGAACACAGATTGCTACTGGAACTGAAAGTCTTTTTACATTCCATACATTGATATGGTTTCTCTCCTGCGTGGATCCTTTGATGCGAACGCAGATCTCCACTGAGACAGAAGCTCTTTCCACATTCCATGCATTTATGTGGCTTCTCCCCTGTGTGGAACCTTTGATGGGAACACAGATTGGTGCTAGAAGCAAAGCTCTTTCCACATTCCATGCATTTATAGGGCTTCTCCCCTGTGTGGGTCCTTTGATGGGAACGCAGATTGCTACTAGAACTGAACCTCTTTAAACATTCAGTGCATTCATATGGCTTCTCCTCTGTGTGGGTCCTTTGATGTGAACACAGATCTTCACTGCGACAGAAGCCCATTCCACATTCCATGCATTTATATGGCTTCTCTCCTGTGTGGCGCCTTTGATGGGAATATAGATTGTCACTCCGACTGAAGCTCTTTCCACATTCCGTGCATTTATATGGCTTCTCCCCAGTGTGGGTCCTCTGATGAGTAAAGAGATTGTCACTTCGACTGAATCTCCTTCCACATTCTATGCATTCAAAGGGCTTCTCCCTAGTGTGGGTCCGTTCATGTACAGTAAGATAACTTCTCCCAGTGAAACATTTTCCACATTCCATACACTGATGAAACTTCCCCCCTGAGCGTAATGTGGAATAGGGATGCAGAAGGCTTTCCATTCCTTTAAATTTATGATTCAAATATTAGCCAGAAGGGTACAGATATGAACTCTTGAAGGGAATAATATTTCTTCTTCTCAGTCTTTGTATTGCTGCTGTCTTCTGGTCTCTTTCCTAAGCCCTTTTTTTTCACAGCACAGGCTTCCCTTTCCCCCTTGATTAGACAGGTATGTAGCCTGAAATATATTTTTCTTCTATTTATTTCTTGGTCCTGTCATTGCTGTGTAGCTGCAAGTCATTTCAGACTTAGAGCATCCCTAGGGCAGAGCTCTCACAAGGTGTTCTTTGCAAGATTTGTTCAGAGGTTACCTGCCAGATGAACGAGAAGAAAAACAGTATTTCAACGTGGAAAGAGCTCATTGGACATCAAGCACAATAGCCTAATGATGTAGCAAACCAAGGGGAAGAGAAGAGAAAGACTGGACCACTTGAGAAGAGTCCGTTGCTTGGTGAGAAATATTGTAACACCTGCTCAATAAAGAACAACCCCTGCCCAGATACAAAGGGTACAGTGACCCAATATTCTGTTTGTGAGATTTTTTTTGCACTGCACTTTAACACTTTAACCTAACCTTTGTAAAAAAAAATGAGATCTTACAATATGGCCAGCACAAAATGAAGCTAAGGTTGGAAAAACATTTCCTTTCTAGACCCTCTGCTTTCTGACAACACAACTCAGATGAATGAACAGACTACCCCATGCAATCAGTCTTGGGAGAAAAATACTTCATTGCCTTGTGTGGATTTCTACTGAGCCAGAAAAAAGACGTTCCTGGTCTTCTTTATCACTGCAGTATGGTTCTTGTCCCCTGTTTCTAAAGCAAAATACATGGAGATATTGACAGCACAGCAGACAGCAAAGTTCCTTTGATAGATTGCAGTCATACAAAAATTATGCCACGACGGTATGAACAAATGCAGAGATAAAACAACTACAAAGAGAAAGGCAAAGGCAAAATTCTATACTTAGGCAACAAAAACAGAGACATGCATGCAGAAGGACAGGATGGAGAGTACTGGGTCTAGCATTAGTATATGAGAGAAAGGATAGAGTGGAAACTGGTGGATACACAAGGATAAACTGAGGAGACATGATAGCCATGTACAAATATGTGAGGGGAAGTCCTAGGGAGGAGGGAGCAAGCTTGTTTTCTGCTGCCCTGCAGACTAGGACGCAGAACAACGGCTTCAAACTACAGGAAAGGAAATTCCACCTGAACATCAGGAAGAACTTCCTCACTGTGAAAAAGGCTGTTCGGCAGTGGAACTCTCTCCCCCGGACTGTGGTGGAGGCTCCTTCTTTGGAGGCTTTTAAGCAGAGGCTGGATGGCCATCTGTCGGGGGTGCTTTGAATGCGATTTCCTGCTTCTTAGCAGGGGGTTGGACTGGATGGCCCATGAGGTCTCTTCCAACTCTACTATTCTATGATTCTACACCCCCAGAGCGGGTCTGAATCCTGCTGCCCTCCAGATGTTGCTGTATTCAACCCTTCCCACACAGACAGGCAGTGGATAATGGGGACTGGAGTCCAGTAATATCTGGGGTTGGGATGGGAGAAATGTTGTCTGTCTAGTTCTGCTCAATTCAGCCAATTTTAGAAAGGACAATTTGTAGCCAAGAAAGGAAATGATGGGAAAAGTTAAAAATGTAAAGACAGCAGGACATTTTTGGTTTGTAAAAATCCTGGATTTGCTCAGGGGACCATATTGTGGACAGAACTATGATGATGTGTTAACGACTATGTTTGTGTTACAGCTAAAGGGGCAGGAAGGAATCCATCAAGTTCACTACAACCACAAAAGGCCCATTTGCAGGGTTTATTTTTTTGAAGATCACCTGTCAGCTGAGCTGAGACTGTCATCTGGGTAGTGCCAGGCTTGTTTCCTAAGCAGCGCATTGTATAGCTTGTGCCACCAGACCAGTGCCCCCCCCCCCCCCAATTAACCAGTGAATTCATTGACCACATTCCCAACTACCATGGCATCCCTCTAAGAATAATGACAGATCACGCGGCCCAATTTGCCTCAGTATACATCCTGCTTATTTCTCTCAAATTTATTGGCCCAACTGAAAGCTTCAAGCAGGTGCTTCAGTACGTCTTGCATTGCTACCTTAATCTCCAAGGAGATGACTGGCTGGGACTGCTCTCTTTTGCTGAGATGACTTATAATACTTTCCTTGTAGGTTTAAGCTGTTTATTTTTAAATAGTGGTAATGTTTAATTCTATTTCAATGTTTGTGTGTTTTTGTGTTGCTTTTATCGTTACCCCGCTTTGGGTCTACTATCAAGAGAAATAAAGCAAGATAGAAATAATGACGATGATGATAATTGTAATAATATAACCCTGTAAATTGCAAGACTGGATGTCCATCCCCTTTGACTCCTGGCATCGTCAGATTGGGCACTGAAGGTCAAAGATGTCTGGCCTCACACAGAAGAGGAACTGGAACAGGCCAAAGAGATTTGGAGAAGACATGCAGAGGGAAAAGGAAGAGCAAACGGGAATCTGAAACCCCTGCAATCTGTGTAGTTGCTTTCAATTTTTTTTAAAGCAAGGCTTCCAAGTATATTGGTCCTTTTACAGTCCTTTTATGGTCCTTTCTCTAACCGCCAAACTGGACCTCCTCAAAAACTCTCAACATTTGCACCGTGTTTTTCATTTTAGCTTGCTGAAGCCTCAGTCAGGGGCTTACCACACAACCTCATCACCCCTGCTCTTGATAGTGATTAAATATATGTATATGGTCTGGGACCAGGCTTGGCACAGAGAAGCCAATTTACTTGTCCGAACGGATCTCCTCCTATGAACCAATAAGATCACTAAGATCATCTGAAAAGGCCCTGCTCTCGGTCCCACCTGCCTCACAAGCACGGCTGGTGGGAATGAGGGCCAGGGCCTTCTTGGTGGTGGCTCCCCAGCTGTGGAACACCCTCCCTGGAGATATCTGACAGGCTCCTACCCTTCTGGGTTTCAGAAGGGCCGTGAAAACATGGTTGTGTGCCCAAGCTTTTGATGAGTAAATGATAAAGTCGACATGCCCTGATTTAAGGATGAAGCATGAGGATCTTGGGTGTATCGAATTAATTATATATCTATGTTTTTATAATGTATTTAACAATGGAGCCTTTGATGGCCTAGGGGATAAAAGCCTTGTGACTTGAAGGTTGGGTTGCTGACCTGAAGGCTGCCAGGTTCAAATCCCACCCGGGGAGAGCGCAGATGAGCTCCCTCTATCAGCTCCAGCTCCATGCAGGGACATGAGAGAAGCCTCCCACAAGGATGGTAAAAACATCCCCTGGGCAACGTCCTTGCAGATGGTCAATTCTCTCACTCCAGAAGCAACTCCGGTTGCTCCTGACATGAAGAAGAAAAATAAACAGTGTTATTAATAGATCTATATGTATTGTTTTGCTTTTATGATTGTATTCTTTGCGCATTAAATTTTGCCAATTTTTGTAAGCCGCCCTGAGTCCCCTCGGGTGAGAAGGGCGGGATATAAATCTTATAAATAAATTAATTAATAATAAATAAGCCCCATGAGCAACTGAACACACTGCAGGGGTTAGTGCAGGTGTCCCCAAACTAAGGCCCAGGGGCTGGATGCGGCCCTCCAAGGCCATTTACCTGGCCCCCGCCCTCAGTTTTACACTTAGGCTCGGCCAAAGTCTGAAATGACTTAAAGGCACACAACAACTACAATCCTACTTGACTATCTCATTGGGCAGAAGCAGGCCCACACTTCCCACTGAAATCCTGATAAGTTTACATATTAATATTAATTAATATTTATATATTAATATTAATTATATATTAAATGTAATATTACTAATAATATTACAGTATAATGGTATAGTACAATATAGTAATACAGTAGAGTCTCACTTATCCAACACTCGCTTATCCAACATTCTGGATTATCCAACGCATTTTTGTAGTCAATGTTTTCAATACATTGTGATATTTTGGTGCTAAATTCGTAAACACAGTGATTAATACATAGCATTACTGTTTATTGAACTACTTTTTCTGTCAAATTTGTTGTATAACATGATGTTTTGGTGCTTAATGTGTAAAATCATAACCTAATTTGATGTTCAATAGGCTTTTCCTTAATCTCTCCTTATTATCCAACATATTCGCTTATCCAACGTTCTGCCGGCCCGTTTACGTTGGATAAGCAAGACTCTACTGTATTGTGCTATGCTAATAATATGCTAATAGGAGCCCCAGTGGTGAAGTGCATTAAAGCACTGAGCTGGAGACCAAAAGGTCCCAGGTTCAAATCCCGGGAGCGGCGTGAGCGGCTGCTGTTAGTTCCAGCTCCTGCCAACCTAGCAGTTCGAAAACATGCCAATGTGAGTAGATCAATAGGTACCCGCTCTGGTGGGAAGGTAACAGCACTCCATGCAGTCATGCCAGTGGCCACATGACCTTGGAGGTGTCTACGGACAACACCGGCTCTTCAGCTTAGAAATGGAGATGAGCACCAATCCCCAGAGTCAGACAGGACTGGACTTAACGTCAGGGGAAACCTTGACTTTTACCTAATAATATAATATATTGTATGTACATACAACTTGTAAGCCGTTCTGAATCTCCTTCGGGGTGAGAGAGGGTGGGGTATAAATGTAGTAAATAAATAAGTAACTGTTGCTGGGAGGGTTTTTTGCACCACAAATAAGGTGTGTGCAGTGTGCATAGGAATTTGGTCATTATGTTTTCAAATGATACTTCGGCCTCTCAACAATCTGAGGAACCATGAAACGGCCCTCCACGTAAAAAGTTTGAGGACCCCTGGGTTAGTGGGAATGGACCTTGATTTTGGGAATTCAGAAATACTGTGACCCCCACCGACAATGGACCAGGACCAAATTTGGCACAGAGAAGCCCCATGACGAATTGAACATACTATAGGGGTTAGTGGGAGTGGACCTTGATTTTGGGAATTGTAGTTCACCTGCATCCAAAGAAACTGTGACCCCCACCGACAATGGACTGGGACCAGACTTGGCAGAGAGAAGCCCCATGACCATCTGAACAGGCTGCAGAGGTTAGTGGGAATGGACCTTGATTTTGGGAGTTATAGTTCACCTACATCCAGAAATACTGTGACCGCCGCCAACAATGGACCGGGACCAAATTTGGCATAGAGTGGACCTTGATTTTGGGAATTGTAGTTCACCTACATCCAGAAATACTGTGACCCAAACCAACAATGGACCGGGAACAAATTTGGCATAGAGTGGACCTTGATTTTGGGAATTGTAGTTCACCTGCATCCAGAAAGCACTGAACCCAGTTCTGACGTCAGATCTGGACCAAACTTGGCACACAGACCCAACATGGCCAACTGTGAATACAGGCCTGCTTTCGGGGTGACTTTCCTTGGCATATGGGAGTTGTAGTTCACCCTTATCCAGAGAGCCTAGAACCCAGCCAACGACGGATCTGGACGAAACTTAAGTGGTATTACCCAACATCCCCAAAACAAACAAGGCCTTCGCCTAAGAACCCGGGCACCGCCGTGTCCACAAACTAGTTGGGATCAATCAAGGCAGGCATTCAGAGGCCTTCCCCCTTCCCCCCAATCCTCGCCATTCCCCCAAAAAAGAAGGAAAGAGGAGTTGGGAGCCCAAAGGCCTTACCTCCTCCTCCCTCTCTCTCCGGAAGGCCTGTCTTTCTCCCTTCTCCTCCGGAAGTGAGCCCAGAGAGAATTGCGTCACCTACTTCTCTTCCGCTTCCTCTCTACTTCCGCCCGGTCTAAACATGGCGGCAGCGGGCAGGCGAACCATAGAGGGGCGTGGCCTGGCTGTATTGATCTGTAGCAGGAGTCCCCAAAGTAAGGCCCGGGGGCCGGATGCGGCCCATTGAAGCCATTTATCCGGCCCCCACGGCACAAGGGCAGAAGGGGGTTGGGCTAAATGACCCAAGGGGTCTCTTCTTCTCTTACAACCCTTATTATTATTATTATTATTATTATTATTATTATTATTATTATTATTATTATTATTATTATTATTGACATTAAGGCTGGGTGGCCATCTGTCAGGGGTGCTTTGCTTGTGCTTTTGGTGCACAGAGGCAGACAGGGGTTGGACGTAATGGCCCAAGGTGTCTCTTCCAACCCTCATTATTATTATTATTATTATTATTATTATTATTATTGACATTAAGGCTGGGTGGCCATCTGTCAGGGGTGCTTTGCTTGTGCTTTTGGTGCACAGAGGCAGACAGGGGTTGGACGTAATGGCCCAAGGTGTCTCTTCCAACCCTCATTATTATTATTATTATTATTATTATTATTATTATTGACATTAAGGCTGGGTGGCCGTCTGTCAGGGGTGCTTTGCTTGTGCTTTTGGTGCACAGAGGCAGACAGGGGTTGGACGTAATGGCCCAAGGTGTCTCTTCCAACCCTCATTATTATTATTATTATTATTATTATTATTATTATTATTATTATTATTAACATTGAGGCTGGGTGGCCATCTGTCAGGGGTGCTTTGCTTGTGTTTTCGGTGCACAAAGGCAGTAGGGGGTTGGACTCAATGGCCCAAAGGGTCTCTTCCAACCCTTTTATTATTACTATTGCTATTATTATTATTATTATTATTATTATTATTATTATTATTAACATTGAGGCTGGGTGGCCATCTGTCAGGGGTGCTTTGCTTGTGTTTTCGGTGCACAAAAGCAGTAGGGGATTGGACGCAATGGCCCAAAGGGTCTCTTCCAACCCTTTTATTATTACTATTGCTATTATTATTATTATTATTATTATTATTATTAACATTGAGGCTGGGTGGCCATCTGTCAAGGGTGCTTTGCTTGTGTTTTCGGTGCACAAAGGCAGTAGGGGGTTGGACTCAATGGCCCAAAGGGTCTCTTCCAACCCTTTTATTATTACTATTGCTATTATTATTATTATTATTATTATTATTATTAACATTAAGGCTGGGTGGCCATCTGTCAGGGGTGCTTTGTTTGTGCTTTTGGTGCACAGAGGCAGACAGGGGTTGGACGTAATGGCCCAAGGTGTCTCTTCCAACCCTCATTATTATTATTATTATTATTATTATTATTATTATTATTATTAACATTGAGGCTGGGTGGCCATCTGTCAGGGGTGCTTTGCTTGTGTTTTCGGTGCACAAAGGCAGTAGGGGGTTGGACTCAATGGCCCAAAGGGTCTCTTCCAACCCTTTTATTATTACTATTGCTATTATTATTATTATTATTATTATTATTATTAACATTGAGGCTGGGTGGCCATCTGTCAGGGGTGCTTTGCTTGTGCTTTTGGTGCACAGAGGCAGACAGGGGTTGGACTCAATGGCCCAAAGGGTCTCTTCCAACCCTTTTATTATTACTATTGCTATTATTATTATTATTATTATTAACATTGAGGCTGGGAGGCCATCTGTCAGGGGTGCTTTGCTTGTGCTTTTGGTACACAAAGGCAGAAGGGGATTGGACGCAATGGCCCAAGGGATCTCTTCCAACCCTCTTTTTATTATTATTGCTCTTATTATTATTATTAATTATTATTGCTCGGTGGCCAACTATAGTCCGGCCCTCCAACGGTCCGAAGGATTGTGAACTGGCCCCCTGTTTAAAAAGTTTGGGGACCCCTGATCTGTAGGAAGAGAATGAGAGAGAGGAGGCTGGGATGAGGCTCGTCCTTCCCAAGCTCCTTTAGACTCTATCATCCAGAATCCCGGGCCATTGCCTGAGGCAGCAGAGGCTTCTGGGAGCTGTAGTCCAAAGAGAGGACTACAGTGACATGGGAAGCCTGGGAATCTCCTGCTGCGTGCCCCCTTCTGGACTACAACTCCCATCATCCCTGCAGAAAGAAGGCTTTGGCAGGAGGGTTGTGGATGCTGGGAGCTGGAGTCAGTCCCAGAGAAGTCTCCCGACCAAGGCTTTTTTTTTTTTTTATCACTCCATCGCATAGACTCCTAGAGTTGGAAGAGACCTGGTGGGCCATCCAGTCCAACCCCATTCTGACAAGAAGCAGGAAAATCGCCTTTAAAGCACCCCCGACAGATATCAATCCAGCCTCTAAAGAAGGAGCCTCCGCCACACTCTGCAGCAGGGAGTTCCACAGTTGAACAGCTCTCACAGTCAGGAATGTCTTCCTGATGTTCAGGTGGGATCTCCTTTCTTTCCTGTCCTTTGAAGCCGTTGTTCCTGATCTCCAGGATTGGTACAACAATCATAGTCACCATAAGTATGTGCCTATGTTTATGTTTATGTAGGGACCATAAGCCAGAAAAATAGTAAACTAGCCCGGGGCTGTGGCGCAGACGGGAGAGCAAGCCAGCTGCAATTAACTGCAATGAACCACTCTGACCAGGAGGTCATGAGTTCGAGGCCCTCTCGGAGCCTATGTTTGTTTGTCTTTGTTCTATGTTAAAAGGCATTAAATGTTTGCCTATATGTGTAATGTGATCCACCCTGAGTTCCCTTCAGGGTGAGAAGGGCGGAATATAAATGCTGCAAATAAATAAATAAAATAAATAAACTATTGCCTATGTAGCTTTGCCTGTGCATATGCCCCTCCCTCCCTTCCTGTGAGCTGGTGCCTTTCTCCAGGAAGTTTCAAAGAGAGAAGAAAGCTCGGAGTAAACAAGTTAGGTCATTGGTATCACTTGTGCCAAAATAGGTGTGGAAGGTGGGGAAGACCCTCAGCCATAGATCAATTTTAGATAAGCCGAGATATAAATTCTTTGTTTGCTACGCACATGTTGTGACGGCTATTTGTATCTACTATTTTGCCTTATCATCAGCTGTGATAACAATAAAAGGCTTGTTTTATTGCTCTCCTGGAATTCTCTCCTTTTCCTCCCTCCGGGCTAGTCTCCAACATTTAGAATACAGTAGAGTCTCACTTATCCAAGCCTCGCTTATCCAAGCCTCTGGATTATCCAAGCCATTTTTGTAGTCAATGTTTTCAATATATCGTGATATTTTGGTGCTAAATTCGTAAATTCAGTAATTATGAATTAATTACTGCGTATTGAACTACTTTTTCTGTCAAATTTGTTGCATAACATGATGTTTTGGTGCTTAATTTGTAAAATCATAACCTAATTTGATGTTTAATAGGCTTTTCCTTAATCCCTCCTTATTATCCAAGATATTCGCTTATCCAAGCTTCTGCTGGCCGGTTTAGCTTGGATAAGTGAGACTCTACTGTACTAAGAACACGCAAAGGCCTTGAATGGAAGCAGGACTAAGTAAGTCTAATTAAGATTAAGTGAGGCATCAATATATCCACAATAACACACTGTAGTCAACTACGAGAAGATTCCAAGAACTTGCTTACTTAGACGATCCCTCGTAGTTCGAGGATGATGGTCCTCTGTTCCTGTTGTCGTGAGGATGGGTTCTTAGGTGGCTGAAGAGACCTGTTCTTGATCTGCATGTTCTCCCGCAGTGAGGACATTGGTTTCCAGGTGGAAGGTGGTCCCGATCAGGGTTGGCTTGATGGTCCTTCCTCTTGGCACGTTTCTCCCTTAAGCCCTCCGTTCGTGCCTCATCAAACGCCGCAGCACTGCTGGTCACAGCTGACCTCCAAAGAGAGCGCTCAAGGGCCAGGGCTTCCCAGTTCTCAGTGTCTATGCCACAGTTTTTAAGGTTGGCTTTAAGCCCATCTTTAAATCTCTTTTCCTGCCCACCAACATTCCGTTTCCCGTTCTTGAGTTCGGAGTAGAGGAGCTGCTTTGGGATAATCCAGAACCTTGGATAAGGGAGTCTTAGGCTCCTTCTTTGGAGGCTTTTAAACAGAGGCTGGATGGCCATCTGTCCGGGGTGCTTTGAATGCGATTTCCTGCTTCTTGGCAGGGGGTTGGACTGGATGGCCCATGAGGTCTCTTCCAACTCTACTATTCTATTATTCTAAGTGAGGCTCTATTGTATTTAGTCAGCATCTTCTTTTGACTGATGGGCTCAGGCTGGATGGCCTTTGGGGTCCCTCCCAACTCCGGTTGACTGCAGACTGTCTGGGAGTCCAGTGGAGTTTCCTTCCTTCTCCGGATACTGGATAGCCATCTGTACAGAGGGATCAAATTGTGCTTTCTTGCTTGACAGAAGCGGTTGGACTAGATGATTTTTAGGGCCCCTTCCAACTCTACGCTTCTATTAGTCTGCCCCCCAGGAGCCTGCGGTGACACCATGAGTTAAACCCTTGTGCCAGCAGGACTGCTGATGAAAGGTTGGCAGTTCGAACACGGGGAGCAGGGTGAGCTCCCGTCTGTCAGCTCCAGCTTCCCATGCAAGGACATGGGAGAAGCCTCCCATAGGGTGCTAAAACATCTGGAGCTTTGCCGGAAGAGCGGCATCCACGTCCAATGCCATGCTGCAGGTGCCTCTCAGCCAACATGTGGCCACAACGGATGCAGCGGCTGCTCAGTCTCTGCCTGGAAGCAGTGGGCAAACTTTCTGCCCATGCTCAGGAGCCTGCTCTTCTGGGTTGAAGGCAAGGCCCAGCCAGGAAGGACACCCCACCCCTTGTCATAAAACAGTGGCCCAGAGGGCAGGGCCAGGCACAGAATGGCGGCAGACTTTGTCCTTTGCCAGCACAGTGAGGGAGACCTGGCTTCTCCCTGGGGCTTGCTCCATCCCTGCTCAGGTGCGGGGATGAGGGGTGGGAGCAGAGTTCTGGGTTTGCAGGCGTTCGTCCTGCAGGAAGGAGCACTCCAGGCTGAGACGATTCTGCCATCAGAGAGGAATGGGGTTTATTTTCCTGGCACAGAGATCAACACACCTTCAGAACCAGTGAAAGATCCCCGAGCCCAGCCCTTCCAGGGGAGAGGCCCCGCTCCCTTTCGTGTGAACAAAGGGCAGAGGCTGGTAAACATCCTGGGTGCCTGTGGGTTTGTTGCTAGGGTGAGGAGCCATGACCCAGAAGAAGGCAAAGGCAACGGAGAAAGACCTCGCTGAGGCGGAAATGTGTCCGTAAGCTTTGAAATACATGCATCGTCAATATGTGCTGCCTGGCCAGTCTTCTCAACCAATGGAAAGGGTTTCTGATTAACCCTCAGAAAGCCTCAGCCTTTCCCTGCGGCCCCAGGACCCTTCCTCACCCAATGATTTCCCCATGACGTTCACCAGGCTCTGCTTTCCTGAGACGGAGAGGCAACTCAACTGCTCTGCTCCTGAAGCAGCTGCCTCCTCCCTGGAGGTGCCGTGCTCTCCTCCGTGGCCACCCCCTCCCTCCCCTACAGCTCTTGGTGTGTCCTCTTCTCCTCCTCCGTCCTCCTTTCCCCCCTCATCTGCTCAGGCAGGGTCTCCAGCCAGAAGTGGACTTTGCTCTGCTTCAGCTTCTGGGCTCCTCTTTGCTCCAAGCCCAGTTCCAGGTAGCTCTCCCTCTGGTCGTACCGGGGCCACTCCACCAGCCCTTGGCCGTTTGGGTTCCTGGAAGCATCGGAGGAAGGCAGAGGTGAGGCCTGGCACAACAGTGCGAATCACAACTAGAGATAGGCTTTTGGTGTAGGGACCATAAGCCAGAAAATACAGTAGAGTCTCACTTATCCGACACTCGCTTATCCAACGTTCTGGATTATCCAACGCATTTTTTGGAGTCAATGTTTTCAATACATCGTGATATTTTGGTGCTAAATTCATAAATATGGCACAGGGGAAAAAGAAGATCTAACACACTATCTGCTACATTGCCCCTTGTATAATGATCCTAGGAAAAATCTCCTGGGAACACTCTTGGAAGAAAGGGCAGCATGGCAACAATCTGCTGTGATCTGTGACTTGCTAGCAGATTATTCCAAAAATATAACACTAAAGGTTGCCACATTTGCAATTGCAGCCCAAAAGATCAGAGCTAAAGTAGCAAAATCCAGACTTGAGGACAGAAATGGAAATGGTGATGGTTTGGGATGATACAAATCAGACACTGTCATTGTTATGTTGCTGCTATCATAATTTTAAAGAGCTAGTTTTAAATTTTTAACAAGTTTTAATGTTTATATTGGAAAGTGCTTATAAAGGTTGTACATTACTGATGTCATGGCCTATGGCTAGTACAATAAACTATTCATCATTCATCGGCTTCATAAATGCAGTAATTACAACATAGCATTACTGCGTATTGAACTACTTTTGCTGTCAAATTTCTTGTACAACATGATGTTTTGGTGCTTAATCTGTAAAATCATAACCTAATTTGATGTTTAATAGGCTTTTCCGTAATCTCTCCTTATTATCCAACATGTTCGCTTATCCAAGCTTCTGCCGGCCCGTTTAGCTTGGATAAGTGAGACTCTACTGTAGTAAACTTTTGCCTAACATAGCTTTGCCTCTGCATATATCATATAGCCTTTATATAGACAATATAAGCACTTTATATGAACCAAAGTAGTATGTGCAACACAGGGCCTGTGCCCCTCCCTTCTTGTGAGCTGGTGCCTTTCTTCAGGAAGTTCCAGAGGGAGAAGAAAGCTCAGAGTAAACAAGTTAGGTTATTGGTATCACTTGTGCCAAAGTAGGTGTGGAAGGTGGGGAAGATCCTCAGCCATTGGTCAATTTTAGATAAGCCAAGAGGTATACATTCTTTGTTTGCTATGCATATGTTGTGACAGCCATTTTGCATAGTACAGACCCACAAGAGTCCACGACTTCTCTGGGAATCTGTACATATTTATTAGTATTGTTATTATTTTCTCCCTACGGCTGTTTTGCCTTATCAGCTGTGATAATAATAAAAGGCTTGTTTTATTGCTCTCCTGGAATTCTCTCCTTTACTTCCCCTCCGGGCTAGTCTCCAACATCGGGACTCAGCTTGTTCTGTTTCGTGTCCCAGTTTTCGTCGAGGCCCTGATCCATTTTCACCTGACCTCCCGAAATCAGGAGGCCAGACATTTGTTTTGTTTCATTTTTTTCTTTTTCGGAAGGGGGGCACCAGTGAAGGCCACAGCGCTGCTCGAATGTCTGGTAAGAAGCCAGGCAAAGGGAAGGGGGAGGCGCAGGACAGCCCAGTCACCCCAACCTCCCCCCGCCAGGCCTGTGCGCATAGGCCCAAACCTTGCACCCACAGGCCCGGACACCCAGTCCTACAGGTGCAGGCTTTGGGCCATGCCTTGCTGTGCCTTGCAGGGCCTACAGCTGATTGCCGAGTAAGGTTCGCTCCTTACTTGGCACTCGGCTGTAAGTCCCGCGAGACCCGGGTATATAGGCCCAAAGTCTGCACCCGTAGGCCTGGGAGCTTTGGGCCTATGCTTGCAGCCTTTGGACCCACACACCCGGGCCCCGCAGGGCCTACAGCTAATCGATCTGAAAGGCAGGCTTAGAGCTGTTTTGAGTCAGTTTTTGTTTCCTTGGGGGTCTTTCTGTTTTGTGCCATCCGAATGAGACAAATGAAACAAATGAGACAAATACCGCGCACATCTCTAATCACAATATCACAGCAGAAGCCTTGAGCCAAGAGAGAGCCTCACCCGCTGCGGGCAAAGTTCGCCCAGTATCTCATCACCGTCTTGCTGAGCCGCTTCTCCTCCTCCGTGTATTCCCCTGCAAAGGTCAGAAGGAAGGCGCCCTCAGACACTCCATGCCCCAAAGGGAGGGAGACCCACAGATTGGGAGAGGGAAACAGGAGAGGAGCTTGCCCCTGTTCAGAGCCAGTGGGGCACAGGGTCAGCCTGGCCTGCCTTGGCACTGGCCGCTCGGGAGAAGGGCAGCAGGGGCCCCTTGGGCTCTGTGGGGCCCAAGGCACTCATCCCCAGTCTTTGTGGGGCCCTTACTTTGTGGGACCCTTGGCCACCAAAGCGCTGCTGGGAGCCCATGCACCCAATGACTTGGTGAAAGGACCTGCGGCATAGACTGTGCTTGCTGGTGTCTTATCAACCCTTGAATGTTCCTTCACGAAACTGAGCAGCGGCTCAGTTCAGCTGCCTCCTCTCAAGCCAAAAATGGAAGAGAGAGCCCTAAACCTTCCCGCCTCTGCTCCCACCCCAAAGGTGCTCGTTCCCTTGCCGCGGCCTCACCAAGCGGGAAATCCTTGCTGCTTGAGAACGGCGCTCCCAAAACAAAGGGGACTTCATCTCCGTGGTCAGCCTTGACATACTCCGGCCTTATGTCTCTGAAGATGGAAGGGCGATGCTGGAATTCGTAAAAGTAGACGGGGGCACCAGAGTCTTATTTTAAAAGAAGGAGATAGAAGGGAAGTCACTGTCTGGAGTTATGAAGAAACCAAATAGACAAGCAGGTGGAAGCTTACTTTGACCTGATCCTTGGATGAGATCCCTGCGGTCCCCTATCTGATACCGTGTTTCCCCGAAAATAAGACACATTTATTTTTCCTCAAGAACGCACACTATGGCTTAATTTCAGGGGGTGTCTTATTTTTAATAAGTATAGTACAACAATCTGCATTGATGGGATGATCTCTCTAGGCTCAGTAGCAGGCTGTTTTCTGAAGCTTTCCCCCTATGTATCCCCTGGTATTTGTGGGGGTGAGGGAGACCCACAGACTGCTGCTGGTTGGTGCTGGGGGAGAGGGAGAGACCCTCAGTGCTGAGTAAAAATGCAGCTACAGCTTTACTTCTTTCTCCTGAGGACACACAAGACCTAAAATAGAGCGCCCTGCTCCTCACTTCACCGAGGAGACTTTTTCTTCCACTCCCTATGTCTCCCTCGATGCCTCAGCTTGAAGCACGCACAGAACGACTGACCGGGACCTGACAGGGGAGCTGACTTTGTATGCTGCATAGCCGTGCCTATTGCTATGTCTTATTTTTGGGATATGGCTTATATAGCGCAAATGCTTAGAAATCCTGCCACAGCTCATTTTATGGGTATGCCTTGTTTTGGGGAAACAGGGTAGGGATGTCCCATGTCCTCAGGGGCAAACGGCCTGGTCCCAGGCACTTTCCCTGCCCCTAGGTCACTTAAAGGGCCTCCTTGGGGTCCAATGGGATCAGGTCTTTGAGTGATCACCCTTGTAGAGCATTCAGGGAGTTCAAGCTCCTATTTCTTCACAGCCCTTGCCTCTCCCCTGATGCTGTCTGATTGATTTCCTCCCAAACATCAAGTGCCACAGCAGTACAATGTGTTTTGTGTGTGAATTCACCTCTATGAGCTCTAGCTGCTCGAACAGAAGGAAGGCCAAAGATGACGTCCCCCATGAAATCCTGAAACTGAGCCCGTAGTTCCTGGGGGTCTTCCGTCTCCCCCACATACTCCTCCAGGGCCCTCTGTGTGGCCTCCACCGGGATTTTCTGTGGGACAAGAGAGAAGAGAAGGCCTCACCAACTGCCCCACGGGCCCCGTCCCTCACCCCTTCCACCTTTGGTCTCCCTTTGACAGCCACAGCTTCAGGGCAGAAGCTGTCTTCATTTCAGGAGGCCACTAAAGTCTGGCTCAGGAACCAATTTGGAAGCCAGCTGAAGGGAGGAGGGGTCACTGTGTCCCATCATTCTTTGGGAGAAGAGTGGACCTGAGTGGTACAGAGCCCGGAAGGGAAAGGGCTTCCCAGGGGTGAGTCCATGGGGGGCAGAGCAATGGGACACCGGAGAAGAGGACCAGGGAGAGGCCTCCTTCCTTCACCCCAGAGAGACGGAGAGGAGGAGCCTGGAAGGAGGAGTGGGGCAGGAAGGGCTCCCAGCCCTGGAAGGGCCACGGGAGGAGGACACTGGTCAGGAGGACGTTTCCAAGGCTGCCAAGAGAAGCTCATCGCTTCCCATAAGGGCAAAACAAAGGAACATCCCTGCCATTGTAACCTGAGTTGGAAAAAGCTCTCCCGTGGATAAAGCACACAGCATTTTGTCACTCTGCAGAGCTTTAGAGGACACCTTTTCGGGATCCGGTAATACAGCGTTTCTGAAACATTTGGCACCAGGAACCCCTGTGTTTTGCACAATTCTGCCTGGGGGACTGCTTTGCTCTCCGGCCCAGGGTTCCCTGGATGCTTTGGTTGCAGGAGGGAGGTGAGGCCCTCCTTCCAGGCTGGTTACCCTTCTTGCGCCCTCCGGGAGGGACTGCCGTTCTCCACTGCCGGGCGCCACACGCTGTGTGTCCCAAAGGGTTCCCAAGGGCCTGCCTGGTGCCAGGTGCACGTGCAGGGACCCCATTGCCTTGGCTGCAGACGGGGATTGGGGGCCACAGCCCTCCTCTCAGGGAGATCTCCCACCTCGCCCCCCTTCCTTTTCCCACTCCGGGATTGATGATTCCTACGTCTAGGAGAAGGGTGCCGGTGCCCTCTTACCAGGATGGGGGCCGACTGCTGGAAGGCAGCTGTCACCACCTGCCGGTCCATGCCCTCCATGATGGATCGGAAGGTACCTGACTGAGAGAGAAAATGCGATATTCCATTGGGAACTTAAATCCTCCACACAATGCCTTTGGGACACGGTTCATAAGTGGGGTCTTAAAGGGCTCCCATGGGTCAGCTGGGCCTCTGGTGGGGTGAATTTACACTTCATGCTTCCCGCACTCCTAACACTGGCTTCAAAGTCAGCTTTTCCTAAGCGTCCACCGAGGGACTGATTCACAATCTTTTCCTGAACCTTCCTAGTTTTTGGCATCAATCTGATGGGCCAGTTGCCGACCGCATTGGCCTGCTTCCAATCTGCTGGGGCCACCCTTGACCACCGTGAACTCATCTATATCTATATGCGTAATCTATACACATAATGAAATCTATACACATAATAAAAGTGAAATTCTGTATATGTGTGTATGTGGCACGGGTGTCCATTTACACAGACAGGCTCCCACCTCCACAAACAGCTACAACTCCCAGTGCTGAGGAGCCACCAATGGCCCTCCCTCCAATGACATTGCAGATTATGGCGAGTGCCGTGAACATGTCCAAGAGCCCTGCCAGTGTCCTCCACAAACACCATTCTGCCCACCACCCAAGGGAAGGCTTTCATTCGGAGACAAATTCATCCTAGATTTTCTGTTTTTCTTCCACCACAGACAGTTCCCAGGGTTCCTTTCTCTCTCCATTGATGTGGAATTTGCATGACCCCGCCCACTGCCTCTGCCTTAACCCTTTGCTACCCTTTCCTATGGCACACAGCCAAACAGAGCAGAATTGATCAGCAACTGAACAACTAAACATACTGGAGGGGTTTGGGGGACTGACTCCACATGATGGAAGTTGTAGTTCACCCTGCATCAGGACACAGCATTGTGACCCCAACCAACGATGGACCTGGACCACATTTGGCACACAGAACCCCCATGACCAATAGAACATACTGGAGGGCTTTGGGAGGATTTGGTCTTCACATTTGGGAGTTGTAAGTACTGGGATTTATAGTTCACCTACAATTAAAGAGCACTCTGTTCCCCACCAACAATGGACCTGGACCTAATTTGGCACACAGAATCCCCATGACCAACAAAAAATACTGGAGGGCTTTGGGAGGAAATGACTTTCATTTCTGGAAGTTGTAGTTCACCTACATCCAGAGAGACTGTGACCCCCACCGACAATAGACAGGGAGCAAACTTGGCACACAGAACCCCCATGACCAACTGAACCTACTGGACGGAATTGAGGGGGACAGACCCACCATGATGGGAGTTGTAGTTCACTCTACAGTCAGAGAGCACACTAGATCTCACCGACGCATCTATAGAGCAAACTTGCCCAACATGACAAAATTTAACCTGTGATGGTGTTTCAGGGGTTAACCTGGTTAACCTGGCATGGTGTGAGTTGTAGTCACCCACAATCTTATCTATGTTTTGTGTGATTTTCAATATGGCTCCCAGGTCCAGAGAACCCTGTGACTCCCGGCGATGACGGATCTGGACCAAACTTGACAAACAGACCCAACACAACCAACTCTGAATACTGCTGCGCAGCTTATGGGGAATTGACTCACAATGTTGGGAGTTATAGTTTATCCACATCCTTATGTGTTTTTAATGGGAGAATTTGCAAAATTCAAAAGCAAGCAATTACTATTTCTTTTAAATAACACTACAAAAGACCTGGCCCAGGCATTGTCGGGTACCTCAGCCAGTTCCTATAATAACTGGATGCTGAACCGTAGTGGGAAAAGGACTATTTCCAAGGCAACACAACTCCATTAAGGTGGTTTTCCTGCATGGTGGAGGGATTGGACTAGATGGCTCACGTGGTCTCTTCCAATGCTATGATTCTACCTCAAGGTTTTCTCAGCAGAGTTTGTTCAGAGGAGGCTTGTTCTTACCTTCCTTCCTCTGAGGTTGGGAGAGTGTAACTTGTCCAGGGGCCCCCAGTGGGTTTCTGTTGCCAAGCGAAGGGATCGGAACCCCAGCCCAACACAAAGGGATAATGTAAATGCCCTACTCACCTGAGGGAGAATCCACCCGTACTCGTGGTTATTGATGCCGATCAGGTATGGTACATCGCTGAACTCTTTCGCAGCCAGCAGCTCCCCTGGTGCCTTTGGAAGAAACTCCCCATCCACCACAGCAGGGATCACTCCAAGGACCTGTTTAGTTGGGTTATATATACTTGTGGTTTACTTGTGGTTTCTTCCTAAAATAAATTGCAAGGCAGTCACATGAAGCAAAGCTGGGAATTTTGGAAGCACTCACAAACTGGAAACCCAATAAAGAAGAGTCTGCTTTGGTGGGGCAGCCAAGAGATTGTATTTGCTGGGCTGGACTGTAGCACAGCTGGTAAATCACCAGCAGTAATAAGATCTACCAACCGAAAGGTGGCCAGTTCAAAGCCCAGGTCGGGATGAGCACTCGACTGTCAAGCCCAGCTCACTGTTTACCTACGCAGTTTGAAAAGAGCTTAGAGCTTCAAGTAGAGAAATTAGGGACTGCTAATTAGCGGGGGGAGATATTTCCCGAAACCATAAAATGCCGGTGACCAAAAGGAAGGAGGAAGTCCTGATGGCTCTTGGTCATAGAGAATAGAGGAACAGCACCCCCTGTGGCTGAATCCAAGCACAACCTCCAAGGCACTGAAGCTGACTTTGAACACAACATTCCTCATTTCTGTCTGTTATGTTCTGTCCTGTCTGTCCAAATGGCATTGAATGTTTGCCATGTATGTGTACTGTGATCCGCCCTGAGTCCCCTTGGGGAGATAGGGCGGAATATAAATAAAGTGTTGTTGTTATTATTATTATTATTATTATTATTATTATTATTATTGTATGACATAGCAAACAAGGTAGATATGCTGGATTTCGTATCACAAAATCACAAGTCGAACACTTCCCAAGTGTCTAGGACTGTGTGATGTATTTTCGGATGATGCGTGCAGATCCCAGTAGGGTGGCCTTTTGCAGTTGGCAGATTGTAATTTTGTCATAGCCTATTGTTTCCAAATGCCTGCTGAGATCTTTTGGCACGACACCCAGTGTGCCGACCACCACCGGAACCACCTGCACTGGTTTCTGCCAGTCTTTGCAGTTCAATCTTGAGGTCCTGATAGCGGCTGAGTTTTTCCTGTTGTTTTTCGTCAATGCGACTGTCACCTGGGATGGCGACATCAATGATCCAAACCTTTTTCCTTTCCATAACTGTGGTGTCTGGTGTGTTGTGTTCCAGAACTTTGTCAGTCTGGATTCGGAAGTCCCACAGTATCTTTGCGTGCTCATTTTCCAATATTTTTGCAGGTTTGTGATCCCACCAGTTCTTTGCTGCTGGGAGGTGGGACTTGAGGCATAAGTTCCAATGAATCATTTGGGCCACATGGTTGTGCCTCTGTTTGTAGTCTGTCTGTGCGATTTTCTTACAGCAGCTGAGGATATGATCCATGGTTTCGTTGGTTTCCTCGCACAGTCTGCATTTTGGGTCATCAGCTGATTTTTCGATCTTGGCCTTAATTGCATTTGTTCTGATGGCCTGCTCCTGGGCTGCAAGGATCAGGCCTTCTGTCTCCTTCTTCAGGGTCCCATTTGTGAGCCAGAGCCAGGTCTTCTCCTTGTCAGCTTTTCCTTCAATTTTGTTTGCAGGGCTGTCTCCAGAAATATGCAGGGATGCTAAGAAGCCATCAGTTAAGAATGGAAAGGGTTTTGGGGCCAGAGGAACGGAAGAAGCCATTAAATGGGTGGAAAGATGAAGCCTTTTTGCCTTCAGTGACCTCCACAGTCCCCCCCTCCTTTGCCCCCAAAGGAAATAAGGGAACGTAGCGTCCAGAGTGGGCTCCTGGGGCTCCGGGCTTCTCACCTGGCACAGCTGGATGTTCAGTGCGGCCAGTTCCTCCTCCGTTTTGCTCCTCAAGCAACGCACCAGGGCAGATGGACTGCTGTTCTCACAGCCAGAGACATTGGCAACCGTCTTCGAGCATTAAGAAGACAAACAAGAACAATCACTGTGGACAATGGGAAGTGACAGCAGAAGCCCATAGATGGCAGGCCATTTTTGTTCCCCAACACCTGCTCAGCCTGGGAGCCCTCATTCTCAGGTTTGTTCCCATCTCAAACCACCTCAGTCACAGTCAGGGTCTTGGGTCTAATAGGGACAGGGCACATCTGTGGAAACTTGGGAGTTTTTAGATCCCATCCCATGATGATGTCCTCAGCACCGGCTCCACGTTCCACCCACCTCTCAATGTGCCTCTTGAGCAAAGGCACCCCCTCTAATTCCTGCTGTCAAGAATTTCCCAAAAGCAGCAAGAGGACCCTCCTCTTCCTTGCACTTGGGGAGAGCAGTAAGAGCCTGATGCCCACCTGGAAAGGTTGCCAACACACTCTCCTGGGCCATGGTCTCAACTGGGCCATAGTCTCACTCAGGTTATGGACACAGCTAGGCCATGGACAAACCTGTTATGAACATACCTGAACCATGTTCACACCTGGGCCATAGTTGAACCTGAGTTATGGACACACCTGGGCCATGTACTCACCTAGACTATGGACAGACCTGAGCCATAGACTAACCTGGACTATGGATACACCTGGCCCATGGACTCACCTGGATCATGGACTCACCTGGCCTATGGAGATACCTGGGCCATGGAGTCGCCTAGCCCAAGGACGCACCTGGGGCATAGACTCACCTGGGTTATGAACATACCTGACTCATGGACTCACCTGGACCATGTCTCCAGGGCTCTTCTCAAAGAGGCTGGGCACGAGAGCGACTCCACTCTCTGAGATGGCTCTGTGAAAGAGGCCCCTGGACAATGGGGACAAAGTCTGCACCAGAAAAAGGAAAGTATTGGTAGACTTCTCCTTCCAAAACATACCTAAACCCCTGGAAGGAGGACTTTTGTGTCTGAAGGAACAGTGGCTCCCACCCCATGGGATCCATTGCTTGATGAGAAGCCGACACATTGAGAGTTCCCTTGGGATGGGAGATCTCGCAGTGGATCTCTGCTGGGATCCAGGCCCAGATGTTCTGCACGCATCGGTTTGACCCTGCCTATCTTTGCGACCGCATGCCCTTTCTTCTTGTTTACAGTTTTTACGACAGAGGAGACTAGGTTATTGGCGCTGTTCTGAGTTCAAATTGTTGTTCCTTATACTCGTGGTTTTATTTTGTATTGCACTGTCTATTTTATGCGTTGTTTTAGGCACCTTGTGCCATAGGTAAGCCGCCCCGAGTCCCTTCGGGGAGATGGAGACGGGGCACAAAAATAAAGTTATTATATTATTATTATTCCCTTCTGGGCTCATGGAACTGACTGTGCCTTGAACACTGAATTATGTTGCAAGGGATTGTTTCTTGGGACGTTGTTAAGGTCCCAAGACATTCTTTGCTGCAGTTGCTGAGACAGAGCTGCACTTTTGAGGAGGAGGAAGAGGAAGAGGAAGAAGCTAAGGGCTCAGAGGCATCTCAGAACAGGTGTCCCTGGGGCTTCTCTCTGGCCAAAACCAGGCCGGCTGACCCTGACCCACCTGGACCCCCACGCTGAACCCTCCGGCCGACTCTCCCATGATGGTCACCAAAGTGGGGTCTCCTCCGAAGGCCTCGATGTTCTCCTGGACCCACCTGAGGGCTGCCACCTGGTCCAGCAAGCCCCAGTTGCCAGGCGCCTCCTTAGACCCTGTGCTGGAAGAGACACGGCAAGAAGGAGAGACGGTCAAGTGACCCAATGGCATTTGACTCCCGTGAGTGACCAGGCCATTTCATTGCAATACTCCAGTGGGGAAAGGGTGAGGAATGCAGTCATTGTGGGGCCTGGAGATTTGCCTCAGCTGTTCTGTTGAACCACTAAAAGCTCTTTCTGAAAACCCATGAAACACAGCATGTCACAACAGCACAAAGAAAGCTGGAGGCCAGAATGAGCTGGGGCTGGCTGGTCAAGTAGAGAAGAACAAGATGGCCTTTCTCAGGCCCGCCCACACTGCCCCTCTATTCCAGGATCTGATTCCAGGTTATATGCTTTGAACTGGATCATATGAGTCTCCACTGCAACATAAAGGTCAAGGTTTCCCCTGACGTTAAGTCCAGTCCTGTCTGACTCTGGGGATTGGTGCTCATCTCCATTTCTAAGCTGAAGAGCCGGTGTTGTCCGTAGACACCTCCAAGGTCATGTGGCCACTGGCATGACTGCATGGAGTGCTGTTACCTTCCCGCCGGAGCAGTACCTATTGATCTACTCACATTGGCATGTTTTCAAACTGCTAGGTTGGCAGGAGCTGGGGCTAACAGCGGGCGCTCATTCCGCTCCTGGGATTTGAACCTGGGACCTTTTGGTCCACAAGTTCAGCAGCTCAGCGCTTTAACGCATTGTGCCACCAGCCCCCCCCCCCCCCACAGCAACATAACCTGGGATAAGCAGATAACCTGGGACCAGACCCTGGGACATAGGGGCTGCGTGGAAGGGGCCTCAGAGACACTCGAGGCAAGGAGACAACGGGCCACTGTCCAGTGAAACAGTCAAAGGCCTTCCTCACCTGAAGAAGCCTGGGATCCCCAACCGGTATTGAAGGACCACCACCACCACGTTCTCGAGGGCAGAGAGGCCGGGTGCATTGTAAAAGTAGGCACACCCCATAATCAGGGCCCCGCCATGGATCCAGACCAGCACCTGTGAAGGGATAGGGCACAGTGGAGGATGGGCCTCGAGGCCAAAAATTGGGGGCTGTGCTGGCCCCCTTCCTTCCCTCCCTAAGGCTGAAGCGTCCCTGCCCTAAACACAACAGGGGGGAGTTCTTTGGGGCCAAAGGGCAGGATCAAAACTGAGAACCCCCAACATGGGGCCCCAAGGACCAGTTGTGACCCATTGCCAAAAAGGCAACAGCGATGGTCATGACCTCACCGGCAATTTGGCCTCTGTGTCCGGCGTGAAGACGTTGAGGTAGAGGCAGTCCTCAGAGATGGGCAACTTGGGCAAGGTCACGTTCAGCGCTTGGCCTATCCCCTCCATCCAGCTCACGTCCTGGAGGCACCTTGCAAACCGGGCAGGAAGGGGCAGGGTGTGATTGTGTGGGATTCCCCCCACAGAATCACTCGGCAGCCCTGGAGCCAGTCCACCCTTTGCCCCCTGCAGATGGGCCAGGCTCTTCCTGAGGGAGGGGGACCCAAGACCTCTCTGTGTTCCTTCTGCTGGGGCCCCATCGAAATCTCCCTCCCTGTCACGTGAAGCCATGGTGCCTTTGGGGCGGCAGAGAACAGGTTTTGCCTGTGGGGCAACCCCGAGGACCCTAAAGAGAGGCCTCTCCCCATCCGGAGGAACCTGCCCTGCTCGTCTGTTCAGTTCTCCTTCCCTCCAGGCTTCCAACGCGGATCCCAGACCTGAACGCAGGGGTCACACAACCTCTCCTCCTTCTCCTGGAAGCGCAACCCCCAAGGGCCCCCTTTCCCCAGTTTGGCAGCTGACCAGGTGAAGGGAGTTCAGCATTGTACCATATTTCCTCATTTGGAAGATAACAACGAAAACAAACCAAGCACGTAACCCCGTGATGTCCAGCAGCACGAGATCAGGATAATACTTCAGCTTAATTGTTGTTGTATTCTTTCCCAATTCAGCACACATGACCTTGTCAGGAGCCTCTGGTGGCGCAAGGGGTTCAACCCTTGTGCTAGCAGGACTGCTGACTGAAAGGTCAGTGGTTCAAATTCAGGGAGAATGGGGTGAGCTCCCGACTGTCAGCTCCAGCTCCCCATGCAGAGACACAAGAAAAGCCTCCCACAAGGATGAGATGCCCAATGCCCAGATGTTTTGACGTTTTTACCATCCTTGTGGGAGGGAGGCTTCTCTCATGTCCCCGCATGGAGCTGGAGGTGATAGAGGGAGCTCATCCGCGCTCTCCCCGGGTTGGATTCGAACCTGGCAGCCTTCAGGTCAGCAACCCAACCTTCAAGTCACAAGGCTTTAACCCACTGCGCCACCGGGCAAAGCATCAGGGCAACATCCCCTGGGCAACGTCCTTGCAGACGGCCAATTCTCTCACATCAGAAGCAACTTGCAGTTTCTCAAGTCACTCTTGACACAAAAAATATCTCAGCAATAGATATGTATGAGTCCATGTTTAATACTTTTAAGGACGCACACAATTGCACTCCTTTGGAGTTTGGAAGGGCAGCTTGCTGGGCTCTTTGGGACTCCAAGTGTGGCTTTCCTGCTACGTTTTCACCCATTGCATTGCTTTGGGGGCTGTCTCCACCCCGGCCGCCCCCCATCACCCTCCAAATATCTCACCTGTCCCCATCAAAGGGACCCCAAATGTGTGCATTCCTGGCCCTACTGCCCACCCACCCACCCGGCTCCTCTTCCGCAGGCCAAGGTTGGGAACCTTGATCCGCATTTCAGAAGCCTTTGGTTTCAAGGGGAGACAGGGGGAAGGGGGTCCCCGGCCCAGAGAGGGGGCCCCAGTGTGTGCGCTCCTTACATGGGGGGCTGGGAGGCAGCCTCCCTCACGTGGGACCAAGGCTCGGGTGGCTCAGGCGGGGCGAAGCGGAGGGAGCCCAGGGGGGGCTTGGCGAAAGGGACCCCCAGGAAGGCCTTGACGGGGACGGGGGCATCCTCCACGCTCAGCAGTGTCCCCTGCAGGCGCCCCAGGCGGGTGGAGACGGTCGGGTGGGCGCTTCCTGGAGTTGGAAACAAAGGCAGGACTCTTACAAGTAAAACAAGCAGTCAAAGAAGAAGAACATGCCCTGGCAGAATATGGAAAGCAAAGTGAAGAACCTGCTTTGATTGAAGTCAAAAATCAGAAACTCCTCAAAGCACAGCAGACAAAAAACCAGTACAAGAAAACCGCACTACAAACTAGAGCTGACAGCTGGCACAACAAAACATTGCATGGAAAGTTCCTTGACAAAATTGAAGTAAAAGCTGATAAGGAGAAGACCTGGCTCTGGCTCACGAATGGGACCCTGAAGAAGGAGGCAGAAGGCCTGATCCTTGCAGCCCAGGAGCAAGACATCAGAACAAGGGCAATTCAGGCCAAGATCGAAAAATCAGCTGTTGACCCAAAATGCAGACTCTGCAAGGAAACCAACGGAACCATTGATCATCTCCTCAGCTGCTGTAAGAAAATTGCACAGACTTCAAACAGAGGCACAACTATGTGGCCCAAATGATTCATTGGAACTTATGCCTCAAGTACCACCTCCCAGCAGTAAAGAACTGGTGGGATCACAAACCTGTAAAAGTATTGGAAAATGAGCACACAAAGATACTGTGGGACTTCCGAATCCAGACTGACAAAGTTCTGGAACACAACACACCAGACATCACAGTTGTGGAGAAGAAAAAGGTTTGGATCATTGAAGTTGCCATCCCAGTGACAGTCGCATTGACGAAAAACAACAGGAAAAACTCAGCCGCTATCAGGACCTCAAGATTGAACTGCAAAAACTCTGGCAGAAACCAGTGCAGGTGGTCCCGGTGGTGATGGGCACACTGGGTGCCATGCCAAAAGATCTCAGCCGGCATTTGGAAACAATAGACATTGACAAAATTACGATCTGCCAACTGCAAAAGGCCACCCGACTGGGATCTGCACGCATCATCCGAAAGTACATCACACAGTCCTAGACACTTGGGAAGTGTTCGACTTGTGATTTTGTGATAAGAAATCCAGCATATCTATCTTGTTTGCTGTGTCATAATAAAATAATAATACTAATCTTTATTTATATCTGGCCACCATCTCCCAGAAGGAATTTTGGTGGAGCCAGTGGAGCAGTATATAACATAAAACGGTACATGGGTATAAAACTATCTATCTATCTATCTATCTATCTATCTATCTATCTATCTATCTATCTATCTATCTATCCATATAATAAAAGTGAAAATGTGTATGTGTGTATGTGGCACGAGTGTCCACTCACTCAGACAGCCTCCGCCCTCCACAAACAGGCTCTAGTTCCCAGTGCTGAGGAGCCACCCAGTCACTCCCTCCCAGGACATTGCTGGTTACAGCGAGCACATCCCAGGGTTCTTTTCTCTCTCCATTTGCATGACCCCGCCCACTGCCTCTCCCTTAACCCTTTCTTACCCTTTCCTATGGCACACAGCAAACAGAGGAATTAATTATCAGCAACAGAATATACTAGAGCGAGGTTTGGGGAGAATTCACCATGGCTTGTAGGAGTTGTAGGGACTGGGATGTATAGTTCACCTGCAAACCCCACCAATTATGGACCTTGAACTAACTTGGCACACAGACCCAACATGACCAACTGTGAATACTGGTGGGGTTTGGGGGTGACTGACCTTGACAACCAGGAGTTATAGTTTACCCGTATTCAGAGAACAATAAACCCATCTGATGACGGATCTGGACCAAACTTGGCACACAAATTCAACATGGCCAACTGGGAATACTGGTGGACTTTGGGGGTGATTGACCTTTATCTCTGGGAGTTATAGTTCACCTGTATTCCTTGAGCCCTCTGAACCCCACCAATGACGGATCTGAACCAAACTTGCCAACTTGGGGTGATTGACCTTGGCATCAGGGGGTTGGTGCTCATTTCCATATCTACGCCAACGCCTCCGGAGTTGGTACCACTACCTTCCTGCCAGAGCGGTACCTATTGATCTACTCACACTTGCATGTTTTCGAACTGCTAGGTTGGCAGAAGCTGGGGCTAAAAGTTAGGGCTCACCCCGCTCCCCGCATTCGAACCACCGATCTTTCAGTCAGCAAGTTCAGAAGCTCAGAGGTTTAACCTGCTACGCCACCGGGGCATTCAGCCTGGAAAACTCACAGCAGCCCAGTGATTCCAGCCATGAAAACCTTCGACAATGCAATAGGGAGTCTTTAAGAGGAGTAGGATGCAATGTGGGAGGAGTTAAAGACTCTCCGGGATCTAAAGGTTTTATGCTGGTGTTTTTATAGTTTCCATGGTTTTAATCTATTGTCATACGTTGTTGATTAGATATGTGATGTTTTATGCATGCGAGGCATTGAATTTGGCCATTGATTATGTTGTGAACCGCTTTGAGTCCCCTGTCCCCTAAATACTGTATATAAATACAGTAAATACAGTAAATAATAAATTCTATTGCACGGCAAGATTTTTGCAAGGAGTGGCAAGCGAGGCTGCTGCCAATAATTAACCACATTTCTTTGGCCCAGCTCGACACCACCCTGCTCATATCGGTCCATCAGACTCGTCAGGTCACGGCAGGCGACTGGAGACTAGGATGCAATGGAACAATGGCTTCAAACTACAGGAAAGGAGATTCCACCTGAACATCAGGAAGAACTTCCTCACTGTGAGAGAGAGCTGTTCAGCAGTGGAACTCTCTGCCGCAGAGTGTGGTGGAGGCTTTTAAGCAGAGGCTGGATGGCCATCTGTTGGGGGTGCTTTGAATGCAATTTCCTGCTTCTTGGCAGAATGGGGTTGGACTGGATGGCCCATGAGGTCTCTTCCAACCCTACTATTCTATGATTCTATGAGAGAGAACAGCTTTCACAGTCAGGAAGTTCTTCCTCGCGTTCAGGTGGAATCTCCCTTCTTTCCAGTAGTTTGAAGCTGTTGTGCCATTGCGTCCTAGTCTCCAGGGCAGCAGAAAGGAAGCCTCCTCCCTCCTCCCTCGGACTTACATCTTCATCCCTGACCCTCACCACCTCTCCTCTCTCTCAGCCTTCTCTCTTGCAGGCTAACCATGCCCAGCTCTTTCAACCATTCCTCATAGGGATTCTTATTCTCCAGACCAGGGGTCCTCAAACTTTTTAAGTGGAGGGCCAATTCACAGTCCCTCACTGTTGTGGGGCTGGTCTGTGAAATAGTCCAAAATTAGGATTGTTGTTGTTGTGTGCCTTCATGTCATTTCAGAGTTAGGTCAACACTAAGTCTAAGGTTTAGGACAGAGGCCAGGTCAATGACCTTGGAGGGCTGCATCCGGCCCATGGGCCTTAGTTTGGGGACCCCTGATCTAGATGACATCATAAGACCATAGGTAAGGAAAGAGACCTCCAAAGACCATCTAGATTGTCTCATAAGACCATCGGTAAGGAAAGGGACCCTCAAAGGCCATCTAGATGATCTCATAAGACCATAGGTAAGCAAAGAGACCTCCAAAAACCATCTAGATGGTCTCATAAGGCCATCAGAAGATGATAGGTAAGGAAAGGGACCCTCAAAGGCCATCTAGATGATCTCATCAGGCCATCAGAAGACCATAGCTAAGGAAAGGGACCCTCAAAGACTATCTAGATCAGGGGTCCCCAAACTTTTTAAACAGGGGGCCAGTTCACAATCCTTCAGACCGTTGGAGGGCCAGACTATAGTTGGCCACCGAGCAATAATAATAATAATAATAATAACAACAACAACAATAATAAAGAGGGTTGGAAGACAACAACAACAACAACAACAACAACAGCAATAATAATAATAAAGAGGGTTGGAAGAGACCCCTTGGGCCATTGAGTCCAATCCCCTTCTGCTTTTGTGTACCGAAAGCACAAGCAAAGCACCCCTGACAGATGGCCTCCCAGCCTCAATGTTAATAATAATAATAATAATAATAATAATAATAATAATAATAAAGAGGGTTGGAAGAGATCCCTTGGGCCATTGAGTCCAACCCCCTTCTGCCTCTGGCATCAAAAGCACAAGCAAAGCACCCCTGACAGATGGCCACCCAGCCTCAATGTTAATAATAATAATAATAATAATAATAATAATAATAATAATAATAATAAAGAGGGTTGGAAGAGACCTCTTGGGCCATTGAGTCCAACACCCTTCTGCCTCTGGCATCAAAAGCACAAGCAAAGCACCCCTGACAGATGGCCACCCAGCTTCAATGTTAATAATAATAATAATAATAATAATAAAGAGGGTTGGAAGAGACCTCTTGGGCCATTGAGTCCAACACCCTTCTGCCTCTGTGCACCAAAAGCAGATGCAAAGCACCCCTGAGAGATGGCCACCCATCCTTAATAATAATAATAATAATAATAATAATAATAATAATAATAATGGTTGTAAGAGAAGAAGAGACCCCTTGGGTCATTTAGCGCAATCCCCTTATGCCCTTGTGCCTTGGGGGCTGGATAAATGGCTTCGATGGGCCGCATCCGGCCCCTGGGCCTTAGTTTGGGGACCCCTGATCTAAATGGTCTCATAAGACCACAGGTAAGAAAAGTAACCTCCAAAAGCCATCTAAGACCATAGATAAGCAAGGAGACCTTCAAAGACCAGGTAGACTTAGGTCAACCTAAATCTAAAGTTTAGGACAGGGGCCAGGTCAATGACCTTGGAGGGCCGCATCCTGCCCATGGGCCTTAGTTTGGGGACCCCTGATCTAAATGGTCTCATAAGACCACAGGTAAGAAAAGTAACCTCCAAAAGCCATCTAAGACCATAGATAAGCAAGGAGACCTTCAAAGACCAGGTAGACTTAGGTCAACCCTAAATCTAAAGTTTAGGACAGGGGCCAGGTCAATGACCTTGGAGGGCCGCATCCTGCCCATGGGCCTTAGTTTGGGGACCCCTGATCTAAATGGTCTCATAAGACCACAGGTAAGAAAAGTAACCTCCAAAAGCCATCTAAGACCATAGATAAGCAAGGAGACCTTCAAAGACCAGGTAGACTTAGGTCAACCCTAAATCTAAAGTTTAGGACAGGGGCCAGGTCAATGACCTTGGAGGGCCGCATCCTGCCCATGGGCCTTAGTTTGGGGACCCCTGATCTAGATGACATCATAAGACCACAGGTAAGAAAAGTAACCTCCAAAAGCCATCTAAGACCATAGATAAGCAAGGAGACCTTCAAAGACCAGGTAGACTTAGGTCAACCCTAAATCTAAAGTTTAGGACAGGGGCCAGGTCAATGACCTTGGAGGGCCGCATCCTGCCCATGGGCCTTAGTTTGGGGACCCCTACTCCAGACCCTGGATCCTTTGAGTCTCCCTGTTCCTCTGGACACCTTCCAGCTTAGACTCAACCTCTCCCTTCCTTTGCGGTGCCCAGAATGGGGCACACTGGGTGATTCCAGACAAAGTGGTCTGACCCAGGCAGAAGAGAAGAGAGAGGAGCAGGACTTCCCTGGATCTGGACACTAGGCTCCTCTTGATGACGCCCACAACCCCACTGGCTCATTGAGCCCCCGCCTCCCATTCCTGGCTCCTGTTCAACTTGTTGCCCTCAAGGACTCCAAGGAAGGAAGGAAGACCTGCAAGTCCTGGCAAAGGACCCATTCATTCCTCGAGCTTAGCAGAAGAAAAGGAAGGCGAGGAGAGTGGAGGGAGGAGGAGGAGGAGGAGGGCAAGGCGGGCAAGGGGCTGGGAAGGGGGGCTGGCCTTACTCTCTTCCTCGACGGAGGCCCCCGAGGGGACCGGGCCCCAGCACACGAGGGACAAGCCCAGCAGCACCCACGCAGACACCATCGCCACCTCCTCCTCCTCCTTCTGTCTCCCCGTCGAGGAAGCGACCTGCCGTTTCTCAAGTCCCTGCTGACACGAAGGGGAAAAGGTGGAGGAAGAAGCCCCTCCCCTCCCCTCCCCTCTGACCCCGCCCCCTCCTCGCCCCAGGCTTGTCCGAAGAGGGACACAGGGAATCCGAGGAGGAGGAGGAGGAGGAAGAACTTCCTGACTGTGATAGAGAAAGAGATCTGTTCAGCAGTGGAACTCCCTGCCCCGTGTGGAGTGTGGTGGAGGCTCCTTCTTTGGAGGCTTTGAAGCAGAGGCTGGGTGGCCATCTGTCGGGGGTGCTTGGAAGGCGATTTCCCTGCTTCTTGGCAGAAAGGGGTTGGATTGGGTGGCCCACCAGGTCTCTTCCAACTCTTACTTCGGGGATCCCTCGTAGCTCGAGGACGATTGTCTTCCATCCTTGGTGTCTTGGGGGTGGGTTCTTCTTCCAACTCTAGGATTCTGTGATTCTATGATTGGAGGAGGCTTACCTACTTAGGCGATCCTACGTAGTTCGAGGATGACGGTCCTCCATTTCTTGGAAGACGCCTGTGCGTGATTTTTTTAAATGTGTGGAGGCCGGTCAACACATAGTCTTCACAGAGTGAGGTCCCAGCAGTGGTGTGGTTAACACAACGACAGTGGCTTCTCAGTCTGTTGCAGCCTTCTTCCGCCTTCACAGCCGTTGCAACATGGACCATGTTCTCCTCCGCCTGAGATCTTTGGGTCTTTGGATTGTTCTTAGTCTGGATCCTCCCCTGTGGCCACTCCTGGGAGTGTGTGACTCCCGTGGTTGTGCCCGTAGGTTCATCGGAACATGCAAGCCCCCTCACCACGTCAAGGTGACAATCCATCGAGGAGGAGGAAGGGTCCCGTCGCAGGAGCTCTGCTTTGCCCGGCGCAGAGAAGAAGGGAGGATGGAAACACTGAGATCCAGATACTTGAGATCTGTCAAGCGCAGCCTTCATTTCTGGCTAGGATCCAGGAGAGCTGCAATTTCCTGCTTCTTAGCAGGGGGTTGGACTGGATGGCCCATGAGGTCTCTTCCAACTCTACTATTCTATGATTCTAGAGCTCTGGGCCTCCTCCAGTCTCCTTCCCCTTCCTTCCTTCCTTCCTTCCTTCCTTCCTTCCTTCCTTCCTTCCTTCCTTCCTTCCTTCCTTCCTTCCTCCCCTTCCTTTCTAACCCACCTTTCTCACCCCATGGAGGACTCAAGGCGGCTTACAACCCTGGCAAAATCCAATGCTGCTTAAAACATAGTCATAAAACACGGCTCATCAATTAAAACGGCTGTGCAAATAAAACATATAGAACATCTTGTTGTTGTTTATTTGTTCCGTTGCTTCGCCTCTTTGTGACCTCCTGGACCATCCCAGGGCAGACCTCGCTGTCGGCAGTCATGGCCACCCGCAGCTCCTTCAAGGTGGAGCCAGTCCCTTCGAGGATGCCATCCACCCACCTTGCCCTTGGTCGGCCCCTCTTCCTTTTCCCTTCCATTTCCTCCGCCATCATTCTCTTCTCCAAGGTCTCCTGTCTTCTCATGATGTGGCCAAAGTCCTTCACCTTTGCCTCTAATACCCTTCCCTCCAGTGAGCAATCACTCAGCCACTGACAGCTCTTCCTCTCTTCTCTCTGCTTCAGTGGGACTCATGGAGTAGACTCTGCTTCCTTCACCAAAGAAGACCCCGCTTTCTTCCGCCCTGCCATCAGCCATGGCCTGGCTCTAAGGGCGCAAACATCCGAAGATGGACCCAGTGGTCCTTCCTCCTCCTCAACTTGCATTCTTAGGGAGCTGTGGTGGTGCAATGGGTTAACTGCTGACCTGAAGGTTGGGTTGTTGACCTAAAGGTTGGTGGTTTGAATCCATGAGACAGGGTGAGCTCCCATCTGTCTGCTCTAGCTTGCGGGGACATGAGAGAAGCCTCCCAGCAACACATCCAGGCGTCCCCTAGGCAACATCTCTGTAGATGGCCAATTCTCTCACCCTAGAAGTGACTTGTGGTATGTTCTCAAGTCGCTTCTGACAGAATAAACAAAGCTTGCATTCCTTTGGGAGCCTTTTCTGGAAGGTGGGCTGTGTCTCGGGTTGGCCTTGGATCCCTTTCCATGCAAAGAGGGGTTTCTTTGTGGGCAAAAGGGGTGTCAATTCAGAGAATCTTCATTGGAAAGGTAGACTGGCTGGTGAGAAGGCCCCTCCTCCAAGGGGAGTCCTCCTTGTCCCTTTGGGACCCCAGTGCCGCCCTGTTTCTCCTGAGGCGCCAAAGGCCCTCCTTGGCAAATAGCACTGCAAATCCCCACCTGCTTCCCAGAGCTAGCAAGCCTTTTTTTGCAGCCACAACCGTGATTACGATGTCTCTCTGTGCCTCTGTCAATAAAGAGATGCCTTCTCCTTCCTTGTCTCCAAGTCCATGCCTCTCCCTTCAGTCCGGTGCTTTCCAAAGGGATGGGGTCCCACTCATCTCAGGGCAGTCGGCTCTTGGGCATCACGCCTCAGGGGTTCAAATACATGGCCCCTGGGGTCCCTCCTGGGCAGGGCTTGGCAACATCACACTTCGAAGTCAAAGAATAATCAGAGATGGAAGGGGAGCAGAGAAGTGGTGGTTCTGCCTGGAAACCAATGACACTACCGACAGAAAGTGAATTCCTATTGGCCCTCCAGGTCGTTTCACTCAGATGTGGCATGGTAGAGAAGAATTTGGGGCCCTGCTGCCCAGAGATTGATGACACGCTAATGGAAGGCGAAATCCCATTGGCAGATCCTGGTTGGTGCAGAATGTTATTGGAGTCCTGGAGCAAGGAAAAGCCAAAGGATTCCTTCCAAAAAGACCCTTGGCCTTTGTGCTGAGTCCAAGGCAATGCATCCAAGCTGAGACCCCGGTCTGAAATGACTGGGTCAGAAGCATTCCAGAGTTTGGAACTCCTGCACCCTCCGAATGAGATCCTTGAGAGAAGGACTCAACCCTAACTCCTTTATGTCTCAGAGGCACCTCATTGGACCCAAGGCCTGCAAGGAGTTTGACCCGCCATGTTTTACATCCTGTTGCGCCTGAGACAAAGCGTGTGCCATTGACCCACTGGAGGACACTAGGGCAGAGTGTTCCCTGTCAGACACACTTTTGAATCATGGCATTATTTGGAAATTCTGGGTCAGGGCTACTCCACCAGAGTTGGAGTAATCTCCAGTGTGGTGCAAATCTTGAACCACTAGAAAGCTACCTGGGAGGTCAATAGTGGATTTCCCGGAGCCCCCGGTGGCCTAGGGGATAAAAGCCTCGCGACTTGAAGGTTGGGTTGCTGACCTGAAAGCTGCCAGGTTCGAATCCCACCCAGGGAGAGCGTGGATGAGCTCCCTCTATCAGCTCCAGCTCCATGCGGGGACATGAGAGAAGCCTCCCACAAGGATGGTAAAAAACATCAAAACATCCGGGCGTCCCCTGGGCAACGTCCTTGCAGACGGCCAATTCTCTCACTCCAGAAGCAACTCCGGTTGCTCCTGACACGAAAAAAAAAGTGGATTTCCCAATTCTGGAGAAGCGATGCTGAACTGGTAAAGAGGCCAACTTCCCTTGGGCCCAACTGGCTGGATGGGGCTTCTGTCCCAGCTTAATTTTCCATGAAAGGCCTGAAGTTGTCCCCTGTTGACCATGTTGGAAGGGAAGACAGTCCTATGGCAGGGGGGTCGGGACCCGGGGGTATCGCGAGGGGGGTGTCAAAAGGGTCGCTAAAGACCCTCAGAAAACACATATTTCTGATGGTCTTATTGTTGGGGTAATCTTTGAGCGGTTAGACTCAATTTAACCCTCTCTGGGGGAGATTCCACCAAAAATGTGGCAGAGTAGCAAAAGCAAACTTTCAAATGCAGCAGTTACTTACACGTGGTGAACAAAGAGAAGCCTTTGTCTATTTAGGATTGCAATGGACTGCAAAGTCTCAGTAAAAGTTCAAAAAGCATTTATTCAGGTAAAAAGAATTCCATTGTAGATAGAAAGGCTTGTGAGCTATCTAACCTACTCTAGACTAGTTTTAAGGAAAAATAAGAAAGGAAAAATAACAAACATCTAAATAGTTACATCTTGCCTGGAGGAGCGGCAAGGTGGTGTTGTTAGCTAGAAGAACAAAGGGGGAAGACTGAACCAAAATGGTTCCCACCTCATGGTCCAGTTTATTGGGGCCATAAAAGACATTCTGACCAATGAGAAGTTAGTGTCCCTGAAGATTCACATTTCTACTAACTTCAAAGTAAGGGATGTGACGTAAACAGGATAGAGTGAAACACAGTAGAGCCTATCTAGGCATGCTTTGGAAACAGGGAAAGGATTCCCTCAATCAAATTCTATCATCTATCTGAGTAGTCCAGGGTGATTCCCAACACTTATGAACCCTTGGATGTAGGTAAACTACAACTCCAAAATCCAAGGCCAATGCCCACCAAACCCTTCCAGCATTTTTATGGGAGTTGTGTGTGCCAAGTTTGGTTCAATTCCATCGTTGGTGAAGTTCAGAATGGTCTTTGATTCTAGGTGAACTATAAATCCGAGCAACTCACAAATGACAAAATCAACCCCCTCCTCCCCCACAAGCCCACCAATATTCACATTTGGGCGTATCGGGTATTTGTGCCTAATTTGATCCAGTGAATGAAAATACATCCTGCATATCAGATATTTACATTACAATTCATAACAATAGCAAAATTACAGTTATGAAGTAGCAATAAAAATAATGTTATGATTGGGGGCCACCACAGCATGAGGAACTGTATTAAGGGGTCATGGCATTGACCAGGGACCACTTTGACTGGGGACCACTTCGACCGGGGACCACTTGGACCAGGGACCACTTAGACCAGGGACCACTTAGACCAGGGACCACCTGACCGGGGACCATTCTCCAACATTAGTACCAAACGGGTTATGAATCAGTTTTTGACCAACTTTCGATTAAGTTTGTTATTTGTGGTGCCAATTCAGAAAATTGCATTGGATAGACCACATCAGCTCTAGTTTCTGATGCAGAACATATGCCACCCAGTAGTCACCATCTGCTCGCCCACAAAAATGTGGTCTACCCAATGCAATGGTCAAAAGGAGTGGAAATAAAATAAATAAATAAAGGGAAAGGAGGTTTGCGAGCCAGATGTTCGTCCTCGCAGCCCACTGCTGGGCTGCGGCCCACAGGTTGAGAACCACTGACCTAGAGTCCAGAAGATGAAGCAAAGGCAAGAAAAGACATCCCTCCTCAACACTAGGAAGACTGTTTTCTTACTGTCTGAAAGCCAATCAGATTGCCTTGGAGGGAAATGGAGTCTTTTCCTTTTTTCTTCCCAAAACCATGAGCCAGGCCTGAGTTCCCACCCCAGTGGAATAAGCTCTTCTACAGTCCTTTGGAGGCTGAGAGAGTGTGACTTGCCCAAGTGGCTCTCCATAGCCCTGCAAGGATTCATCGCTTGGTCTCCTGCAATCCTGGGTTGCATTCACACTGCAAAATCAATGCAGCTTGGCACCTCTTTCACTGCCATGGCTCAGTCCAATGCAATTCTGGGAGCAGTAAAACTACAACTCCCAGGAATTCCATTGCTTGGAGCCATGGCAATGAACATAAAGCCAAGCCAAGCAGCATTGTTTGTACAGTGCAGATGCACCCAGAGACATCGTGCCTTTTATGGGCCCATCCTAGCCGTTCAAAGTACAGAGAGAAGAAAAGGTGCAGCGATAAAGATCCATCCAGCACTGACAAAACCGAGAAGTTGGTTCTCTTCCCGTTTGTTCCACAAGCTGTTATATCCCCTCGCTGCCACTTTTGGGCTCTTGGCCATGAATTGGAAATATATTTTAGGCTCCATCCTTGCTGCCGCTGGGATGCTGACCATTGGGATCTTACTGGGACATTTTGCCATCCCAAAAGAATCCCAGACTTCTGGTTTGGACCATACCGTTTCCAAAGATCTGGATCCAGCCCTGCTTGAAGACTTCATGAACCAGGTGGACGCTGCCAGGATCCGAGAGAACCTCAGGTAAGGAACAGGTGGAATCCCATCGCTTTGTCCCAATTAATGTAAACCTGTAGAAGTCATTGACTAGTCAACTGGGTTTCGAATTATCAGCTTTTGTGTCTCTTTACTGTTTTCAAGCTCTTCGACCATTCTTCCTTTCTAGCTGGGTTAAGAGTCTCGTGTTCACTGGGTTTTGTTGGCAGATTCCAAAAGGGGGGAAATAACAATTCACATCTGAAATCCTCATATGTTTTGTTCTTCACCCTTCTTATCATCCTTTCTGCCCTTCTCTGAATCTTCTCCAACTTGTCTCTATCCTGCTTTAAACTCACCAGGACTCAGAACAAAGTGATTTCCCTTGACTTGGAAACTATGTTTCTATTAATGCAGACCGGGATAGCATTCACTTTCTGTGCCATAGCCTCACAAAGCTGGGCCAGCTTCATCTTTTAATCAACTAGATCTCAATCAAGGAAGAAAAGTGGGGAATAAAAATGGTAATAATCTGGCTCACGAATGGGACCCTGAAGAAGGAGACAGAAGGCCTGATCCTTGCAGCCCAGGAGCAAGACATCAGAACAAAGGCAATTCAGGCCAAGATCGAAAAATCAGCTGATGACCCAAAATGCAGACTGTGCAAGGAAACCGATGAAACCATTGATCATATCCTCAGCTGCTGTAAGAAAATTGCACAGACAGACTACAAACAGAGGCACAACTATGTGGCCCAAATGATTCATTGGAACTTATGCCTTAAGTACCACCTCCCAGCAGCAAAGAACTGGTGGGATCACAAACCTGCAAAAGTATTAGAAAATGAGCACGCAAAGATACTGTGGGACTTCCGAATCCAGACTGACAAAGTTCTGGAACACAACACACCAGACATCACAGTTGTGGAAAAGAACAAGGTTTGGATAATTGATGTCGTCATCCCAGGTGACAGTCGCATTGATGAAAAACAACAGGAAAAACTCAGCCGCTATCAGGACCTCAAGATTGAACTTCAAAGACTCTGGCAGAAACCAGTGCAGGTGGTCCCGGTGGTGATGGGCACATTGGGTGCCATGCCAAAAGATCTCAGTCGGCATTTGGAAACAATAGACATTGACAAAATTATGATCTGCCAACTGCAAAAGGCCACCCTGCTGGGATCTGCACACATCATGAGAAAATACATCACACAGTTCTAGACACTTGGGAAGTGTTCGACTTGTGGTTTTGTGAAACGAAATCCAGCATGTCTATCTTGTTTGCTGTGTCATACAACATCGTTGTGTCAATAATAATAATAATAATAATAATAATAATAATAATAATAATAAAGTAATAATAATAATAATATCCCCAGGCTGTCCACATTATTCTTAAAATGAGGCATTCAAAACTGAACACAGAAGTGCATATGAGACCTGACTACTATAGAATACAATGGGACTATTACTTCCTTCAATACTACGCTTCTATTAATACAGGTTAGGATAGCATTTGCCTTCTGTGCTGCAGCATCACAAAGTTGGCTCATCTTCAACTTTTAATCAACTAGACATCAATCAAGAGATGATGGTGATGATGATAGTAGTAGTAGTAGTAGTAGTAGTAATAATAATAAACCCTTAAGTTCTTGTCACATGTAGTACCAATGAGCCATGCAACCCCCCCGCATCTGATACTTATGTTTTGTCGGGGGTCCCCAAAAAAGGCAGCACTTAGATTCCCCTGGATTTGCAATCACAGATAGACATCTGCAAGATGCACACTTCCACTGCACCTCTGTTGCTCTTCCTGCTGCCTCTGTGCTTCCCAAATCAAGCACATTCTGGTTCACTGTCTTTCAGTCAAGAGAACCCTCGGTGGCACATTGTTTATTATTGTTTCAAACTTATTTACACTTATGTACAATCAGTCCCTTCAGAAGAGAGATAGAAAGGGAAAGATCAACCACATGGTCACTGCTTTAATGAAACTTTATTTATATTCTGCCCTATCTCCCCATTCCTATTTGTTATTATTTATTTATTTACAGTATTTATATTTTGCCCTTCCCAGCCCAAAGGGGACTCAGGGCGGATCGTTGAACACATATACGGCAAACATTCAATGCCGATTACAGTAGAGTCTCACTTATCCAACATAAACGGGCCGGCAGAATGTTGGATAAGCGAATATGTTGGATAATAGGGAGAGATTAAGGAAAAGCCTATTAAACATCAAATTAGGTTATGCTTTTACAAATTAAGCACCAAAACATCATGTTATACCACAAATTTGACAGGAAAAGTAGTTCAATACACAGTAATGCTATGTAGTAATTACTGTATTTACGAACTTGGCACCAAAATATCACGATGTATTGAAAACATTGACTACAAAAAAGCGTTGGATAATCCAGAACGTTGGATAAGTGAGTGTTGGATAAGTGAGACTCTACTGTATAACAATGACAAGACAGACAACAGATAGAGGTATATATAGGCTTTCCTATCTTTAGGCATCTTTGGAGGCTGTGGTTGGTTCTAACCACAAGGGGGTGCTGTCACTCCATTTCCCTGCCGAAGAACTTTCTTTGTTCATAAACTTCATCCTTTTTTCTGATTAAATCTGAGCCTAAATACCTCCCCACTTTAATTGGTTCCTATCTATCTACTCACATTTATTTTCAAACTGCTAGGTAGGCAGAAGCTGGGCTAAAGGTCAGGAGCTCACCCTGACCCGGGCCTCGAACTCTCAACCTTCCGGCTGGCAAGATTTATTGGTGATTAACATGCTGGGCTAAAGCCTGGCCCATGGACACTTCCACTGAGCCTCTGCTGCTCTTCCTCCTGCCTCTGTGCTTCTTGAATCAAACATACTCTGATTCACTGTCTTTCAGTCAAGAGAACCCTCGGTGGCACACTGTTTAGTAATGTTTCAGACTTATTTATAGTTACTTACAATCAGACAGTCCTTACAGAAGAGAGACGGAAAAGGAAAGCTTAACCACATGGTCGCCGCTTTAATGAAACTTTATTTATATTCCGCCATATCTCCCCGATCTTACCACACACGGACATGACATCACTCCCCCGTGACCGGAGGTGTCATTCTAGTCTAGGCACTGAGTGATCTTTGGTTCTCCACTGCTACCAACAACATGTCTTAAGTATGATTTTTTTCCTGGCATATAGTCCCACCAATCAATTAATATGTGTTTGGGGGCAACACGGAGGTCCCCCCCCTTCTCTCGCAAACTTTGCCCTAATGCTACGTCTCCCTTAGGGTCCTCTCTGAGAAGCCCCACATGGCAACAACGAAGGGGGACGAGGATCTGGTTCAGCTGCTGCTGAATCACTGGCGGGACCCGAAATCTGGCCTGGACAACGCCACGGAGGTCCAGTATGATGTGTTCCTCTCATTTCCGGACCCAGATAAGCCAAACAGTGTGGCTGTAGGTGAGGATAGGAAAGGGGCGATGATAATGAACTACTAGTTAACTTTGTATGGATACACAAACTTTGTTGGATAAATGAGTATCAAAGAGTCATAGAAGAGGACCTAGCAAATGCCTAGAGTGGACCTTACTAGGTCCTCTGGCATTTATTGATTTATTTACCATATTTCTATCCTGCCCTATCTCACCCCAAGAGCGACTCAGAGCGGCTTACAACTTCAAACAATTCGATGCCACATCAAACATGAGTCCCCTCGGGGAGAAGGGCGGGGTAGAAATATCGGAAATAATTTTTTTTTCGTGTCAGGAGCAACTTGAGTCGCTTCTGGAGTGAGAGAATTGGCCGTCTGTAAGGACGTTGCCCAGGGGACATTGCCCGGATGTTGTGATGTTTTTACCATCCTTGTGGGAGGCTTCTCTCATGTCCCCGCATGGAGCTGGAGCTGATAGAGGGAGCTCATCCGCACTCTCCCCGGGTGGGATTCGAACCTGGCAGTCTTCAGGTCAGCAACCCAACCTTCAAGTCACTTAGTCCACTACACCATCTGGGGGCTCCATCAGAAATAAATAAATAAACATAACAGATTATAAATACATTACAGCAGCATTTCTCAACCTGGGGATTGGGACCCCTGAGGGGTCACAAGGGGGTGTCAGAGGGGTCACCAAAGACCGTCAGAAAACACATATTAATTCACAGTGTTCTCTGAAGGTAGGTGAACTACATGTCCCCTAAATCACTGTCAATTCCTCCCAGATCCCTCCAGTGTTTTCAGTTGGTCATGGGGGTTTGGTGTGGGAAGTTTGGCCCAATTCGATCGTTGGTAGGGTTCAAGGGGCTCTTTGATTGTAGGTGAACTAGAAATCCCAGCAACTCCAACTCCAAAATGACAAGGTCTATTTCACCCAAACTCCACCAGTGTTCACATTTGGGCATATTCAGCATTTGTGCCAAGTTTGGTCCAGATCCATCACTGTTTGAGTCCACAGTGCTCTCCAGATGTGGGTGAACTACAACTCCAAAACCCAAGGTCAATGCCCACCAAACTCTTCCAGTATTTTCTGTTGGTCATGGGAGTTCTGTGTGCCAAGTTTGGTTCAATTCCATTGTTGGTGGAGTTCAGAATGCTCTTTGATTGTAGGTTAACTATACATCCCAGCAACCACAACTCCCATATGACAAAATCAACCTCCCCAACCCCACCAGTATTCAAATTTGAACGTATCGGCTGTTTCTGCCAAATGTGGTCCAGTGAATAAAAATGAATGAACCCCCATGATCAGCAGAAAATGCTCGAGGGATTTGGGTTCCTAAGACCATCAGAAATATGTGTTTTCTGGTGGTCTTTGGCAACCCCTCTGAAACCACACTTGCAACCCCCCATGTCTAGGGTTCCAAAACACATGATATTAAGGATATTCGTCCAGAGTGTTGGGATGTGAGAGAAGAAAAGGAGAATGAAAAAAAGGTGGAAACAAAGTTTATCAGTGTTCCCATGGATTTTCTTTTCGATGTGTTTCGTGTCAGTTTTGGAGAATGGCGCCACAAGGTTCGTCTCCCGAGAAACAGAAGCGGATCTGACTCCGGATCAAGCGGACAAAGACGTGGTGAAGCCTTATGCCGCTTACGGCCCTCCTGGGAACCCCAAGGTACAAAATAGGGGAGGAAACAAACACTATCAGATTTTTGGCACCTGTTTTTCTGCATGCACTTTTATCCTTCCGTCTAATCATTCATCACTTTATCTAATCTTCGCATAGACTTTGCCCGTTTATGGGCCGAGGGAAGATGATAATCCACACTTGATGGCAAATGAAGAAAAGAGAGAGTGAGAATTGGCGATTCTTGTGTGTATCGTTCTCACCTCTCTCTGACTAAGGATCACCTGAGGTCACTGCCAGTTGTCATTTCCCTGCCAGTGGATTGGAAAATCCGCTCTGGGTTTTAGTCAGAACCAATGATTGCTGATAGTGCCCAATATAGGGTACCTCTATATTGTTGACTTAATGCAGATTGACACTATTTAACTGATCAGGGCTATGGAATCTTGGAAGTTGTAGTTTTATAAGATGTCCCATCTTCTCTGCCCAAGAGTGTTGGTGCCTCACCGGACTAAACATATCATGATTCCTTAGCATGAATTCCGGGCAGTTGAAAGTGATTTCAAACTGCATTCATTCAACAACGTGGATGCACCCAGAGACTCAAAGGGGATGACGTTTGGTTGCCATGAGTTTTCCTTCTGGCCTCCGTTCTTTTTTTCTTGTGTCCTTTTAGGGGAAACTAGTCTATGCCAACCAAGGCAAGCCAAGTGACTATGAGTTCCTGGTCCAACAGCGGATCGATCTGAATGGCACCATAGCCATCACCCGCTATGGAGGGGCCGGACGAGCTGACAAAGTAAGTCTGAGAGTTCAGGAAAAATTATATATATATATATATTCCTGGGATTTGTAGTTTGGTGAGGTACCTTTGATACCTTAGAGGATGAAGTTTGTTGCAAACATTTTTGAAAGGTTCACAGTACGTTCATGCTTCAGAACAAAAGACCCGTCAAAACTACAATCCTAGGATCGAAAACATTGAATCGAGTGGCAAAAAGTGGCACCAAGGCAAAGACTCCTGGGCGTTGACTCCACTTGAACTGCCAATGGCTCAATACTATGGAATCTGGGAGTTGTAGTTTTGCCCAATCTTGAGTATCCTCTGCCAAAGAGGGCTGGTGCTTCACCAAACTACAACTCCCAGGATTCCATGGTTGGCAGTTCAAGTGGGGTGAAACTACATTAATTCGACAGTGAGCTGCAAGACTCCTGTTGTGACTCCGCATCATAAGTTTGTGGTTGTTGTTGCTGCACTTTTCTACAATTGTAAAAAAAAAAAAATTGCAAGATTGAAACTATCGAAAAAATCAAACCCAAATTGAAACCTGTAAGGTTTAATGCAGCTATCTCCTATCTCGGCAGGCTATCAATGGGGCCAAATACGGTGTCGTCGGCGTAGCGGTTTACACAGATCCGGCAGATATCAATGACAACAAGGCTTCGGCGGAAGAGACTTATCCCTATTCATGGTACCTTCCCCCTTCGGGAGTGGAAAGGGGCTCCTACACCACCTTTTTTGGGGATCCCTTGACCCCATATTTCCCAGCCAAAGGTGAGATCAAGTCCTGCACACTGAAAATAATTGCCTTCATGTCAATGCTTTGGTTTTGTGTAGGGCTTATTTATTCATTGAATATTCATTCCTATCCCACCCTATGTTCAGCTCTTGCAAAATATGTTTGAAATAACAAGAATAATGCAGGTTTGCAAAATTGATGATTATGAAGCTGTTTTAATGCTTTCTTTATAGTAGTTGCTCCCAACCTGTGGTTTGTGCACCACCAGTGATTCCCAGGAACTAAAATATGGTCCGCAGTTTCACCATTACTACACTGTTACAACGAGAGCGACTGGTCTTGCAAAACCCTCTTATAGTGCTGCTGAGGCAACAGGGACATTGGGAGGGGAGAGGCTGACTACCCATGAAAGGCACGACAATAAGCCTCCTGACTGCTGCTTCTCCTCCTCTTCCCTCCCCCTGAGCAGAGCTGTTCCATGTGGCACCTGGAAGCGGGGATGCCTTGGTGTCTTAATTTTTAGGCCTGTTCCTGGGGTTATTTGGGGTGCTGATTCAGAAAATTGCATTGGATAGACCACATCAGCTCTGGATTATTAAATATGGTTTTCTGTAGGTGAGCAGATGGCGACGACTGGGTGGCATATGTTCTGTATTGGAAACTAGAGCTGATGTGGTCTATCCAATGCAGTTTTCTGAATCAGCACCCCAAATGACCAAACTGAATCTAAAGTTGACCAAAAATTGATTCGTAACCCTTTCGGTACGTACTAATGTTGGAGAGTGGTCCCTGGTCAAAGAGGTCCCTGGTCCAAGTGGTCCCTGGTCCCTCATCAAAAAAAGGTTGGGAACCACTGCTTTATAGAAATTTGGTCTTCCAGATGCCAAAATAGACCTCTGATTTGCTCCATTATGTACAGTTGATTTCCCATAAATTTTGATCATAATAGGCAACTATGCTTTCTTTGGGGAGTAAACAATGTGAAAAGGGTGAACTTTTCTGAACGACTTTTACATTTATTTATATTATTTGCACCCCTCTTTCTCTCTCTCAAAGGAAACTGAAAGGGGCTCAACGTGTTTCCTAAACTGAAAAGAACACCCAAATTTACCCAAAATTGCTTAAGGAAATCAACCTAGAAAGTCAATGTCCATGTTGAGTCAAAATGGGGAACTGAATTAAAGCAAATATCAATTTTTTGAAATAAATGTGTATGTGTAGCATCAAAAATACGTTAAAAATACTGTCCTAGATATCTATCTCCAAACTATAAATCCCAAGATTCTGTAAGATGGAGCTAAGGGAGCTTAGGGGTACAAAACTGCCATGACCAAAAACAATATGGCTACAGCCTTAATGACGGGAATCTCCTTTAAAATTCTGCAAAAGATGCTGATTGAATATATAATGCCTTCCTTATTTGATGTTCAAGATCCAGCACTAGGTGGCTCCCTAAAATTGCCTTGAATCTATCCATCTGCTGATCTGTCCTTGATTTTTCAGGTTTCACCTACAGGATCCCAGAAGACCAGATCACAGGGATCCCACCAATCCCCGTCCAACCCATTGGCTTTGAGGACGCAGAGACACTCATTTGGTGGGTGATGCAGACGAGGGACACTTGGGGTGAAGTGCGCAGGGCACAAGGCACATCTGCACTGAAAAGTGAATGCAGTTTGACATTACTTTAACTGCCATGCTTTGGAATCCTGAGAGTTGTAGTTTAGTGAGTCGCAGTTTCTTGAGTCGCTCCTGACACGAACCCCTCCCCCCCCAAAAAAAACCACAAGCCTTTTTGACAGAGAAGACCAAGTGTGGTGTCATCAGCGTAGCGGTTTACAGTGTTCCCTCACTACTTTGAGGTTCACTTTTCGCGGACTCTCTCTTTTGCGTTTTTTTAAAAAAATAAACACTAAAATAATGATATAAATCATAAAAATTATGATTTACAGTGGTGGTGGTCTCAGTCGGGTGCGGGCAGCAGGGTGGAGAAGGAGCCCAAACGCCAGCCTCTTTCTTTCCTTCTTCCCTTTTTTCCTTCTTCGCTCCCTCCCTCCCTCTCTCTTTCTACTTCCTTCCTAAGGAGAAGTCTATCATCCCTACTTCGCTGATTTTCACTTCCTGCGGGTGATCCTGGAACGTAATCCCCGTGATGAGGGAACACTGTACACAGATCCAGTGGACATCAACGATAACATGACAGTTAAAGGGACGTCAAACTGCATCTATTCTGTGTACAATGTTGATGCACCTATGAGTCAAATGTTAAATATGCCGGCCTCCCTTTTGAAAATATACCCTTCCCCCTCTTCCTCACAGTAATCTTGATGGCCCAAGAGCGCCTGATAATTGGCAAGGAGCGTTGGGTTGTAGCTACTCTCTTGGACCCGGTTTCCGTCAAGATGGGGCATTCCCCAACACAAGGTATGTCTTTCAGATGTGCTGTCAAAGGCTTTCATGGCCGGGATCACAGGGTTGTTGTCTGTTTTTCAGGCTGTATGGCCATGTTCCAAAAGTATTCCCTCCTGACGTTTCGCCCACATTTATGGATGCCTGCCCTAGATGTGGGTGCAATGTCAGGAGAGAATACTTCTGGAACATGGCTATACAGTCTGGAAAACAGACAACAACCCTGTCTTTTAGATGTTTGCATGCAACTAGTAGATTAAGTGTTTACAGCTGTAATTGCGGAGTCTGGCTTTGAAGGGTGCATCCATACTTTAGAATGATGCAGTTAGATGCCACTTTGACTGCCATGGCCCAGTTTTTGTGGTAAAGCAGTACAGGTTGCAGTACAAGTTCCCTTTTGCAACCTATTGCAAAGGTAAGCAGTCCCTTTTCTAGCGGCTTCTGGGAGAGTCAATGTGTCTTACTTCTTGAATCGCAGAATCCTAAAGATTCCCAAAGTCCATCCAGTCCAATCCCCTTCTGTCAGACAGTAAGACACCATCCAAGCCCTCCTGCCAGATGCCATCAAGCATAGCTTTCATGTCCCCTTTCAGGCTTCTCTTCACCATCTCCCTAAGATGCTCCCAATACAGAATGGTTTCCCGATCTTGGATCATTTTGCTCACTCTTCTCTGGATATTTTCCACCTTGTCCATAGCCATTTTGAATAGTTTTGCCCAGAACTGACCCAGGGTTATTCCAGATGAGGTCTGACCAAAGCAAGATGGAGTAGGACTATGACTTCCCTCTGTCTGGATACCACATTCTTTTGATGCAGCCTAGAATCATGTTGGCCTTTTAAGCTCCTGTTTGACACATGTTGATTCATTTCGGCTCATCTGTAGCCTTCTTGAATTATGGACTCAGTTGGCTGGGTATTTATTTTATTTTATTTTTTGCAAGAAGATAGCTGGCCAAATCTGAAGATCCAGAGTTGCAAAACACCATTGGATATGGGTTCCACAGTGCCAACTCTGATGTGTTTTTTTCCTTTCAAGTGATGTCCAGGTGAATGTTTATAACCAGGGAACGATCAAAGCATCTTCAAATGTAATGGGGCTGATCCGGGGAAGTGTTGAGCCAGGTACGCTGCCTTAGAAGGAGACAACAATAATAATAATAATAATAATAATAATAATAATAATAATAATAATAATAATAATAATGGCTCTGTTAAATCCTGAGATTTGAAATTTGGTGCGAGACTGAGAACTTGAACCATACGCTGCTATAGGGCTTTCTAAGTCCTTCCTGAAGCTCTACATCATGGAGCATCTTAACCCTGGAACAAGAAGACCTTGTGCTCTTGTTGTAGTCCTGTCCACACACATATTAGCACCTCATCCTCTTCTCCTCCCTTAGACCGCTATGTCATCTATGGAAACCACAGGGACAGTTGGGTTCATGGCGCTATCGATCCCAGCAGCGGGACAGCGGTCATGATGGAAATCACTCGGGTCTTGGGAACGATGGTCAAGGAAGGTGAGCTGGGAACAGATGGTGGGCTGCTGGGGTTTTAGTCCAAACTTGGAGAATGCCGTCACCTGATAGTGATGGAGTTTTCTTCCTGAAATGTGGCTTAGGCTCTAGTTTCTGAAACGGCAAAAAATAAGCTGGTTCCAACTTCACCATGAGAATCTATCAAACATCTAGTAGTCACTTCTATCTTTTTTAAAGCTAAACTTGTCTCCATGTGTGCCTTCAAGTCAAATTATGGAGGCCTTATGGCTTTCGTATCCTTTTCTTGCGCAAAGAATATGTGGAAGGGTTGTTGCGTGTTTTCTGGGCTCTATGGCCATGTTCCAGAAGTATTCTCTCCTGATGTTTCGCCCACATTTATGGCAGGCATCCTCAGAGGTTGTGAGATATATAAATAATAATAATAATAATAATAATAATAATAATAATAATAATAAGAAGAAGAAGAAGAAGAAGAAGAAGAAGTTTATTTATATCCCGCCTCCATCTACCCTGAAGGGGACTCGGGGCGGCTTACAGCAAAATCAAAATACAAGCAATGATAAAATATAAAACATCAAAGGACAAAAACAAAACCAATAATAAAATATACACAATAGGTGAAAAAAACCCACAATATATGAAGGCCTCTTACACACAGCTGAATAAAATCCCACATTACCTGCTTTGAACTGGAATATATGGCTGTGTAGCCTCAGATATCCCAGTTTAAAGCAGATATTGTGGGATTTTCTGCCTTGATATTCTGGGCTATATGGCTGTGTGGAAGAGCCTTGAGATGGTTTCCTCAGAAATAGACCCTGGGATACTTTGGTGGACTCCCATTCAAGTCCTAACTGGGGATGATTCTGCTTTGCCTTGAGAGTATTTAAATGACTCTTCCTGTTGTCTTATGGCAACCTCATTAATTTTTCTTAGGCTGGGAATACTCAGAGATCATTTTGACAGTTCTTTCATAGAATCATAGAATCATAGAATCATAGAATAGTAGAGTTGGAAGAGACCTCAAGGGCCATCTAGTCCAACCCCCCGCTAAGAAGCAGGAAATCGCATTCAAAGCACCCCCGACAGATGGCCATCCAGCCTCTGCTTAAAAGCCTCCAAAGAAGGAGCCTCCACCACGGCCCGGGGGAGAGAGTTCCACTGCCGAACAGCCCTCACAGTGAGGAAGTTCTTCCTGATGTTCAGGTGGAATCTCCTTTCCTGTAGTTTGAAGCCATTGTTCCGTGTCCTAGTCTGCAGGGCAGCAGAAAACAAGCTTGCTCCCTCCTCCCTATGACTTCCCCTCACATATTTGTACATGGCTATCATGTCTCCTCTCAGCCTTCTCTTCTGCAGGCTAAACATGCCCAGCTCTTTAAGCCGCTCCTCATAGGGCTTGTTCTCCAGACCCTTAATCATTTTAGTCGCCCTCCTCTGGACGCTTTCCAGCTTGTCAGCATCTCCATCTGCGGTGCCCAAAACTGGACACAGTATTCCAGGTGTGGTCTGACCAAGGCAGAATAGAGGGGGAGCATGACTTCCCTGGATCTAGACGTTATTCCCCTATTGATGCAGGCCAAAATCCCATTGGCTTTTTTAGCTGCCGCATCACATTGTAGGCTCATGTTTAACTTCTTCCCCACGAGGACTCCAAGATCTTTTTCGCACACACTGCTGTCAAGCCAGGCGTCCCCCATTCTGTATCTTTGATTTCCATTTTTTCTGCCGAAGTGAAGTATCTTGCATTTGTCCCTGTTGAACTTCATTTTGTTAGTTTCGGCCCATCTCTCTAGTCTGTCAAGATCGTTTTGAATTCTGCTCCTGTCTTCTGGAGTGTTAGCTATCCCTCCGAGTTTGGTGTCATCTGCAAACTTGATGATCGTGCCTTCTAACCCTTCGTCTAAGTCGTTAATAAAGATGTTGAACAGAACCGGGCCCAGGACGGAGCCCTGCGGCACTCCACTTGTCACTTCTTTCCATGATGAAGACGACGCATTGGTGAGCACCCTTTGGGTTCGTTCGCTTAGCCAATTACAGATCCACCTAACCGTAGTTTTGTCTAGCCCACATTTTACTAGTTTGTTTGCCAGAAGGTCGTGGGGGACTTTGTCGAAGGCCTTACTGAAATCTAGATATGCTACATCCACGGCATTCCCTGTATCGACCCAACTCGTAACTCTATCGAAAAAAGAGATCAGATTAGTCTGGCATGACTTGTTTTTGGTAAATCCGTGTTGACTATTAGCAATGACCGCATTTGTTTCTAAGTGTTTGCAGACCACTTCCTTAATGATCTTTTCCAGAATCTTGCCTGGTATTGATGTGAGGCTGACCGGACGGTAATTGTTTGGGTCGTTCTTTTTTCCCTTCTTGAAGATAGGGACCACATTCGCCCTCCTCCAATCTGCTGGGACTTCTTCTGTTCTCCAAGAACTCTCGAAGATTATTGCCAGTGGTTCTGAAATAACTTCCGCTAGTTCCTTCAATACTCTTGGATGTAGCTGATCTGGCCCTGGGGACTTGAATTCGTTTAGAGTGGCCAGGTGTTCCTGGACAACTTGTTTCCCTATTTGAGGTTGGATTTCCCCCAATCCTTCGTCCATTCCATGTTGCTGAGGTTGAAGATGGCTTTCTTTTTGTGAGAAGACCGAGGCAAAGAAGGCATTAAGCAGTTCTGCCTTTTCCCTATCCCCTGTCACCATCACCCCATCTACTCCTTGCAGTGGCCCTATCGCCTCCTTTTTCTTCCTTTTTCTACCAACATAAGCAAAAAAACCTTTTTTGTTGTTTTTTATGTCCCTGGCAAGCCTGAGCTCATTTTGCGCTTTAGCCTTGCGAACCTTTTCCCTACAGGAGTTGGCTATACGTTTGAATTCTTCTTTGGTGATTTCTCCCCTTTTCCACTTCTTGTGCATGTCACTTTTGAGCTTTAGCTCAGTTAGAAGTTCTTTGGACATCCATTCTGGCTTCTTTGCACTTGTCTTATTTTTCTTCTTTGTTGGCACTGTCTGCATTTGCGCCTTGAGTATTTCACTTTTGAAAAACTCCCATCCATCCTTAACTCCCTTGTTTTTTAATATCGGCGTCCATGGAATGCCGCTCAGTAATTCCTTCATTTTTTGGAAGTCAGCTCTCTTAAAGTCCAGAATGCGTGTTTGACTTGTCTTAGTTTCAGCATTCCTTTGTATTGCAAACTGCAGGAGCACATGGTCACTTGCCCCTAAGGATCCAACCACTTCAACTGTATTGATCAGGTCTTCCACATTTGTTAAGATTAGATCAAGAGTTGCTGATCCCCTTGTTGCCTCTTCTACCTTCTGGACCATAAAATTATCTGCAAGGCAAGTGAGGAATTTGTTGGACTTTGTACTCTTGGCTGAGTTTGTTTTCCAGCAGATATCGGGATAATTGAAATCGCCCATGACTACTATATCTCTTCTTTGTGCCTGTTTGGTCAGCTGTTGACAGAAGGCTTCATCAAGTCCTTCATCCTGACTCGGAGGTCTGTAGTAGACACCCACGACAAGATCTTTTTGAGTCCCGGTTCCCTTGATTCTTATCCAGATGCTTTCAAGCTGGTTTCCCGGATTACAGTCTTGCATTTCTTCTGCAACGTAACTGTTTTTGACATATAAAGCTACTCCCCCTCCTCTCCCCTTTGTTCTATTTCTGTGAAAGAGGTTATAGCCCTCAATGGTTAAATTCCAGTGATGGGAGTCATCCCACCAGGTTTCAGTGATGCCTATGACATCGTATGTGTGGTGCTGTGCTAGGAGTTGGAGTTCGTCTTGCTTATTTCCCATGCTCTGAGCATTAGTGTAAAGACATGTAAGCCCCTGTGACCTCCCCTCGAACTGTTTATTTGGGATTATTGTGCTCTCTGTACTTGGTCCTTGCTGTGTTTGTGCAGCCCTCCGTTTAGCCTTACGGCGGTTCCCTGTGGTCGTGGGTAATATAGTGTTCGCCAGGCTGTTGTTCCCCTCCCCCAGTGGATTTAGTTTAAAGTGCGCCTGATGAGGTTTGTGAGTCTGTGTGCAAAAAGATGTTTTCCTACTTGTGTGAGATGCACCCCATCGCTTGCCAGTAGTCCATCCTCTTGGAAGAGTAGACCATGGTCAAGGAAGCCAAAATGCTCCTCTTGACACCATTTTCTGAGCCAGTTATTGACCTGTACTATTTTTCCGGCCCTTGTAGAGCCATGTCCTACAACGGGGAGGAGGGATGAAAAGATCACATGTACATTATACAGTTTTAGCTTTGTTCCCAGAGCTCGAAAATCATTTGTGATCTTTTGAAAAGTATGCCTAGCGGTGTCATTGGTACCTACATGAATCAACATAAGGTGGGGAGGGTGATGGGGCTTTAGGAGCCTGCTGAGCCTCTGAGTGATATGGTGTATTTTTGCCCCCGGGAGGCAGCATGTTTCTCGAGCCATCCCATCCGGTCTGGAAATGATGGCTTCCGTTCCTCTAAGGAGGGAGTCACCTACTACCAAGACCTGTTTCCTTTGAGGATTGACAGGGTCCCTTTTGTGCAAGACAGTGTGTATGTCCCCTGAAGAGTGTTCCTGTTGAAGTGAATCATGTAGGTGTAAAGTGTTGTCCTCCTCCTCAACATCCCCAGTGCATTCATCAATGACAATCCATTGAGATACATCCGAGAGCCCATTACTCTCCCAAGGATGTTCCTGTTGCTCCTGGTCTATGATTGGGGATGGAGCATTTGCATGATTACATAAGTGTGACTGTGGTGATGCACTGTCCCTGTCAGGGCTATCCCCTGCGCATTGATCCAGGATGGTCCACTGAGTGGTATCTAAGAAACTGTGGTCCTCCACAAGATGTGTTTCCTGATTGTATGTTAATGATGTAAGAATTTCAAATCTGTTGTGTAAATGCAGCTGAGCAGAGGAGTTCTGCGGAGGCTGCCTGGTCCTGCGTCTCCTTCTATGGGTGACCTCCTTCCAAGCCTGAGGGTTGTCTACCTTTGAGTTGATCTCCCCATAAGGTTCCTGATCATGGTCTTGGTGGTGTTGGTGTGATGCAGGCTGCTGATCTACAGCAGCGTGTTGTGCAGTGTCCAAGAAGAGCTCGAGTGCCTGAATGTCCTTAAGGGTCTTAATACGGTGCTCGAGCTGTTGGATCCTCTGCTCCATCAGAGTCATCTGTTTGCATTTGGAGCAGATGTAGTTGTCTAGTTTTTGTGTGAAAAAGCGGAACATGCCACAGCTGGTGCATGTGATGGGAATGTTTTGCTTTTGTTGCATCTCTTGGTGAGCGTGGTGGCCAAGTGGGATCTTTGTACAGTTAAGTAATATGCACGAACTTTATGTGCAGACTGCAACAAACCACGTCTTTGTGTATTTGTTTATGTTGCTTTGTTTCCTGTATGTACTGCAAAGGATAGTTAGTAAAGGTGCCTTTAGACTTTGACCACAGGAGCCAAGCCCAAACTCAGTTTCAAATCTTAGCCAAATCTTAGCCAAATCCTACCTGAAGCCAGGGAGCAAAAATGTCCTCCTGCTTCCTCTGCTTCTGCGAGAACCAACTGCCCTTCTGGGATCAGGCTCTGGCAGAAACTCACACTGGCAAATAAAGCTTTCCCAGAAACTCAATTAACAGGGGACAATGCCTGCTGTCAATCAACTTAAGTACCTGGCTCTCTTTCAACACAACAGTCACACAACAGTTAGACTTTGACCACAGGAGCCAAGCCCAAACTCAGTTTAAAATCTTAGCCAAATCTTAGCCAAATCCTACCTGAAGCCAGGGAGCAAAAATGTCCTCCTGCTTCCTCTGCTTCTGCGAGAACCAACTGCCCTTCTGGGATCAGGCTCTGGCAGAAACTCACACTGGCAAATAAAGCTTTCCCAGAAACTCAATTAACAGGGGACAATGCCTGCTGTCAATCAACTTAAGTACCTGGCTCTCTTTCAACACAACAGTCACACAACAGTTAGACTTTGACCACAGGAGCCAAGCCCAAACTCAGTTTAAAATCTTAGCCAAATCTTAGCC